>NC_092147.1:54844558-55144558 GCF_045791955.1 Oncorhynchus clarkii lewisi
AAAAAATCTAGAAAAAAAATCTAGAAAAAAAATCTAGAAAAAAAATCTAGAAAAAAATCTAGAAAAAAAATCTAGAAAAAAAATCTAGAAAAAAAATCTAGAAAAAAAATCTAGAAAAAAAATCTAGAAAAAAATCTAGAAAAAAAATCTAGAAAAAAAATCTAGAAAAAAAATCTAGAAAAAAATCTAGAAAAAAAATCTAGAAAAAAAATCTAGAAAAAAAATCTAGAAAAAAAATCTAGAAAAAAAATCTAGAAAAAAATCTAGAAAAAAAATCTAGAAAAAAAATCTAGAAAAAAAATCTAGAAAAAAAATCTAGAAAAAAAATCTAGAAAAAAAATCTAGAAAAAAAATCTAGAAAAAAAATCTAGAAAAAAAATCTAGAAAAAAAATCTAGAAAAAAAATCTAGAAAAAAAATCTAGAAAAAAATCTAGAAAAAAAATCTAGAAAAAAAATCTAGAAAAAAATCTAGAAAAAAAATCTAGAAAAAAAATCTAGAAAAAAATCTAGAAAAAAAATCTAGAAAAAAAATCTAGAAAAAAAATCTAGAAAAAAAATCTAGAAAAAAAATCTAGAAAAAAAATCTAGAAAAAAATCTAGAAAAAAAATCTAGAAAAAAAATCTAGAAAAAAAATCTAGAAAAAAATCTAGAAAAAAAATCTAGAAAAAAAATCTAGAAAAAAATCTAGAAAAAAAATCTAGAAAAAAAATCTAGAAAAAAATCTAGAAAAAAAATCTAGAAAAAAAATCTAGAAAAAAAATCTAGAAAAAAAATCTAGAAAAAAAATCTAGAAAAAAAATCTAGAAAAAAATCTAGAAAAAAAATCTAGAAAAAAATCTAGAAAAAAAATCTAGAAAAAAATCTAGAAAAAAAATCTAGAAAAAAAATCTAGAAAAAAAATCTAGAAAAAAAATCTAGAAAAAAATCTAGAAAAAAAATCTAGAAAAAAAATCTAGAAAAAAATCTAGAAAAAAAATCTAGAAAAAAAATCTAGAAAAAAATCTAGAAAAAAAATCTAGAAAAAAAATCTAGAAAAAAAATCTAGAAAAAAAATCTAGAAAAAAATCTAGAAAAAAAATCTAGAAAAAAAATCTAGAAAAAAAATCTAGAAAAAAAATCTAGAAAAAAATCTAGAAAAAAAATCTAGAAAAAAAATCTAGAAAAAAAATCTAGAAAAAAAATCTAGAAAAAAAATCTAGAAAAAAATCTAGAAAAAAAATCTAGAAAAAAAATCTAGAAAAAAATCTAGAAAAAAAATCTAGAAAAAAAATCTAGAAAAAAATCTAGAAAAAAAATCTAGAAAAAAAATCTAGAAAAAAATCTAGAAAAAAAATCTAGAAAAAAAATCTAGAAAAAAAATCTAGAAAAAAAATCTAGAAAAAAATCTAGAAAAAAAATCTAGAAAAAAAATCTAGAAAAAAAATCTAGAAAAAAAATCTAGAAAAAAATCTAGAAAAAAAATCTAGAAAAAAAATCTAGAAAAAAATCTAGAAAAAAAATCTAGAAAAAAAATCTAGAAAAAAATCTAGAAAAAAAATCTAGAAAAAAAATCTAGAAAAAAAATCTAGAAAAAAATCTAGAAAAAAAATCTAGAAAAAAATCTAGAAAAAAAATCTAGAAAAAAAATCTAGAAAAAAAATCTAGAAAAAAAATCTAGAAAAAAAATCTAGAAAAAAATCTAGAAAAAAAATCTAGAAAAAAAATCTAGAAAAAAAATCTAGAAAAAAATCTAGAAAAAAAATCTAGAAAAAAAATCTAGAAAAAAATCTAGAAAAAAAATCTAGAAAAAAAATCTAGAAAAAAAATCTAGAAAAAAAATCTAGAAAAAAAATCTAGAAAAAAAATCTAGAAAAAAATCTAGAAAAAAAATCTAGAAAAAAATCTAGAAAAAAAATCTAGAAAAAAATCTAGAAAAAAAATCTAGAAAAAAAATCTAGAAAAAAAATCTAGAAAAAAAATCTAGAAAAAAAATCTAGAAAAAAATCTAGAAAAAAAATCTAGAAAAAAAATCTAGAAAAAAATCTAGAAAAAAAATCTAGAAAAAAATCTAGAAAAAAAATCTAGAAAAAAAATCTAGAAAAAAATCTAGAAAAAAATCTAGAAAAAAAATCTAGAAAAAAATCTAGAAAAAAAATCTAGAAAAAAAATCTAGAAAAAAAATCTAGAAAAAAATCTAGAAAAAAAATCTAGAAAAAAAATCTAGAAAAAAATCTAGAAAAAAAATCTAGAAAAAAAATCTAGAAAAAAATCTAGAAAAAAAATCTAGAAAAAAAATCTAGAAAAAAAATCTAGAAAAAAAATCTAGAAAAAAAATCTAGAAAAAAATCTAGAAAAAAAATCTAGAAAAAAAATCTAGAAAAAAAATCTAGAAAAAAAATCTAGAAAAAAATCTAGAAAAAAAATCTAGAAAAAAAATCTAGAAAAAAAATCTAGAAAAAAAATCTAGAAAAAAATCTAGAAAAAAAATCTAGAAAAAAAATCTAGAAAAAAAATCTAGAAAAAAAATCTAGAAAAAAAATCTAGAAAAAAATCTAGAAAAAAATCTAGAAAAAAAATCTAGAAAAAAAATCTAGAAAAAAAATCTAGAAAAAAATCTAGAAAAAAAAAAAAATCTAGAAAAAAATCTAGAAAAAAAATCTAGAAAAAAAATCTAGAAAAAAATCTAGAAAAAAAATCTAGAAAAAAAATCTAGAAAAAAAATCTAGAAAAAAAATCTAGAAAAAAAATCTAGAAAAAAATCTAGAAAAAAAATCTAGAAAAAAAATCTAGAAAAAAATCTAGAAAAAAAATCTAGAAAAAAAATCTAGAAAAAAATCTAGAAAAAAAATCTAGAAAAAAAATCTAGAAAAAAATCTAGAAAAAAAATCTAGAAAAAAAATCTAGAAAAAAAATCTAGAAAAAAAATCTAGAAAAAAATCTAGAAAAAAAATCTAGAAAAAAAATCTAGAAAAAAAATCTAGAAAAAAAATCTAGAAAAAAATCTAGAAAAAAAATCTAGAAAAAAAATCTAGAAAAAAATCTAGAAAAAAAATCTAGAAAAAAAATCTAGAAAAAAATCTAGAAAAAAAATCTAGAAAAAAAATCTAGAAAAAAAATCTAGAAAAAAATCTAGAAAAAAAATCTAGAAAAAAATCTAGAAAAAAATCTAGAAAAAAAATCTAGAAAAAAAATCTAGAAAAAAAATCTAGAAAAAAAATCTAGAAAAAAATCTAGAAAAAAAATCTAGAAAAAAAATCTAGAAAAAAAATCTAGAAAAAAATCTAGAAAAAAAATCTAGAAAAAAAATCTAGAAAAAAATCTAGAAAAAAAATCTAGAAAAAAAATCTAGAAAAAAAATCTAGAAAAAAAATCTAGAAAAAAAATCTAGAAAAAAAATCTAGAAAAAAATCTAGAAAAAAAATCTAGAAAAAAATCTAGAAAAAAAATCTAGAAAAAAATCTAGAAAAAAAATCTAGAAAAAAAATCTAGAAAAAAAATCTAGAAAAAAAATCTAGAAAAAAAATCTAGAAAAAAAATCTAGAAAAAAATCTAGAAAAAAAATCTAGAAAAAAAATCTAGAAAAAAATCTAGAAAAAAAATCTAGAAAAAAAATCTAGAAAAAAATCTAGAAAAAAAATCTAGAAAAAAAATCTAGAAAAAAATCTAGAAAAAAAATCTAGAAAAAAAATCTAGAAAAAAAATCTAGAAAAAAATCTAGAAAAAAAATCTAGAAAAAAATCTAGAAAAAAAATCTAGAAAAAAAATCTAGAAAAAAAATCTAGAAAAAAATCTAGAAAAAAATCTAGAAAAAAAATCTAGAAAAAAAATCTAGAAAAAAAATCTAGAAAAAAAATCTAGAAAAAAATCTAGAAAAAAAATCTAGAAAAAAAATCTAGAAAAAAAATCTAGAAAAAAAATCTAGAAAAAAAATCTAGAAAAAAATCTAGAAAAAAAATCTAGAAAAAAAATCTAGAAAAAAAATCTAGAAAAAAAATCTAGAAAAAAAATCTAGAAAAAAATCTAGAAAAAAAATCTAGAAAAAAAATCTAGAAAAAAAATCTAGAAAAAAATCTAGAAAAAAAATCTAGAAAAAAAATCTAGAAAAAAATCTAGAAAAAAAATCTAGAAAAAAAATCTAGAAAAAAATCTAGAAAAAAAATCTAGAAAAAAAATCTAGAAAAAAAATCTAGAAAAAAAATCTAGAAAAAAAATCTAGAAAAAAAATCTAGAAAAAAATCTAGAAAAAAAATCTAGAAAAAAATCTAGAAAAAAAATCTAGAAAAAAATCTAGAAAAAAAATCTAGAAAAAAAATCTAGAAAAAAATCTAGAAAAAAAATCTAGAAAAAAATCTAGAAAAAAAATCTAGAAAAAAAATCTAGAAAAAAATCTAGAAAAAAATCTAGAAAAAAAATCTAGAAAAAAATCTAGAAAAAAAATCTAGAAAAAAAATCTAGAAAAAAATCTAGAAAAAAAATCTAGAAAAAAAATCTAGAAAAAAAATCTAGAAAAAAAATCTAGAAAAAAAATCTAGAAAAAAATCTAGAAAAAAAATCTAGAAAAAAAATCTAGAAAAAAATCTAGAAAAAAAATCTAGAAAAAAAATCTAGAAAAAAATCTAGAAAAAAAATCTAGAAAAAAAATCTAGAAAAAAATCTAGAAAAAAAATCTAGAAAAAAAATCTAGAAAAAAATCTAGAAAAAAAATCTAGAAAAAAAATCTAGAAAAAAATCTAGAAAAAAAATCTAGAAAAAAAATCTAGAAAAAAATCTAGAAAAAAAATCTAGAAAAAAAATCTAGAAAAAAATCTAGAAAAAAATCTAGAAAAAAAATCTAGAAAAAAAATCTAGAAAAAAAATCTAGAAAAAAAATCTAGAAAAAAAATCTAGAAAAAAATCTAGAAAAAAAATCTAGAAAAAAATCTAGAAAAAAATCTAGAAAAAAAATCTAGAAAAAAAATCTAGAAAAAAATCTAGAAAAAAAATCTAGAAAAAAATCTAGAAAAAAAATCTAGAAAAAAAATCTAGAAAAAAATCTAGAAAAAAATCTAGAAAAAAAATCTAGAAAAAAAATCTAGAAAAAAAATCTAGAAAAAAAATCTAGAAAAAAATCTAGAAAAAAAATCTAGAAAAAAAATCTAGAAAAAAATCTAGAAAAAAAATCTAGAAAAAAAATCTAGAAAAAAATCTAGAAAAAAAATCTAGAAAAAAATCTAGAAAAAAAATCTAGAAAAAAATCTAGAAAAAAATCTAGAAAAAAAATCTAGAAAAAAAATCTAGAAAAAAAATCTAGAAAAAAATCTAGAAAAAAATCTAGAAAAAAAATCTAGAAAAAAAATCTAGAAAAAAAATCTAGAAAAAAATCTAGAAAAAAATCTAGAAAAAAAATCTAGAAAAAAAATCTAGAAAAAAATCTAGAAAAAAAATCTAGAAAAAAAATCTAGAAAAAAATCTAGAAAAAAAATCTAGAAAAAAAATCTAGAAAAAAATCTAGAAAAAAAATCTAGAAAAAAAATCTAGAAAAAAATCTAGAAAAAAAATCTAGAAAAAAAATCTAGAAAAAAATCTAGAAAAAAAATCTAGAAAAAAAATCTAGAAAAAAATCTAGAAAAAAATCTAGAAAAAAAATCTAGAAAAAAAATCTAGAAAAAAAATCTAGAAAAAAAATCTAGAAAAAAAATCTAGAAAAAAATCTAGAAAAAAAATCTAGAAAAAAAATCTAGAAAAAAAATCTAGAAAAAAATCTAGAAAAAAAATCTAGAAAAAAAATCTAGAAAAAAATCTAGAAAAAAAATCTAGAAAAAAAATCTAGAAAAAAATCTAGAAAAAAAATCTAGAAAAAAAATCTAGAAAAAAATCTAGAAAAAAAATCTAGAAAAAAAATCTAGAAAAAAATCTAGAAAAAAAATCTAGAAAAAAAATCTAGAAAAAAAATCTAGAAAAAAAATCTAGAAAAAAAATCTAGAAAAAAATCTAGAAAAAAAATCTAGAAAAAAATCTAGAAAAAAAATCTAGAAAAAAAATCTAGAAAAAAATCTAGAAAAAAAATCTAGAAAAAAAATCTAGAAAAAAAATCTAGAAAAAAATCTAGAAAAAAATCTAGAAAAAAAATCTAGAAAAAAATCTAGAAAAAAAATCTAGAAAAAAAATCTAGAAAAAAATCTAGAAAAAAATCTAGAAAAAAAATCTAGAAAAAAAATCTAGAAAAAAAATCTAGAAAAAAAATCTAGAAAAAAATCTAGAAAAAAATCTAGAAAAAAAATCTAGAAAAAAAATCTAGAAAAAAAATCTAGAAAAAAAATCTAGAAAAAAAATCTAGAAAAAAATCTAGAAAAAAAATCTAGAAAAAAAATCTAGAAAAAAAATCTAGAAAAAAATCTAGAAAAAAATCTAGAAAAAAAATCTAGAAAAAAAATCTAGAAAAAAATCTAGAAAAAAAATCTAGAAAAAAAATCTAGAAAAAAATCTAGAAAAAAAATCTAGAAAAAAAATCTAGAAAAAAAATCTAGAAAAAAAATCTAGAAAAAAAATCTAGAAAAAAATCTAGAAAAAAAATCTAGAAAAAAAATCTAGAAAAAAATCTAGAAAAAAAATCTAGAAAAAAATCTAGAAAAAAAATCTAGAAAAAAAATCTAGAAAAAAAATCTAGAAAAAAATCTAGAAAAAAAATCTAGAAAAAAATCTAGAAAAAAAATCTAGAAAAAAAATCTAGAAAAAAATCTAGAAAAAAAATCTAGAAAAAAAATCTAGAAAAAAAATCTAGAAAAAAATCTAGAAAAAAATCTAGAAAAAAAATCTAGAAAAAAAATCTAGAAAAAAAATCTAGAAAAAAAATCTAGAAAAAAATCTAGAAAAAATCTAGAAAAAAATCTAGAAAAAAAATCTAGAAAAAAATCTAGAAAAAAAATCTAGAAAAAAAATCTAGAAAAAAATCTAAAAAATCTAGAAAAAATTATAGAAAAAAAATCTAGAAAAAAATCTAGAAAAAAAAATCTAGAAAAAAAATCTAGAAAAAAAATCTAGAAAAAAAATCTAGAAAAAAAATCTAGAAAAAAAATCTAGAAAAAAAATCTAGAAAAAAATCTAGAAAAAAATCTAGAAAAAAAATCTAGAAAAAAAATCTAGAAAAAAAATCTAGAAAAAATTCTAGAAAAAAAATCTAGAAAAAAAATCTAGAAAAAAAATCTAGAAAAAAATCTAGAAAAAAAATCTAGAAAAAAAATCTAAAAAAAAAATCTAGAAAAAAAATCTCAAGAAAAAATCTAGAAAAAAATCTAGAAAAAAAAATCTAGAAAAAAATCTAGAAAAAAAATCTAGAAAAAAATCTAGAAAAAAAAATCTAGAAAAAAAATCTAGAAAAAAAAATCTAGAAAAAAATCTAGAAAAAAAATCTAAAAAAAATCTAGAAAAAATCTAGAAAAAAATCTAGAAAAAAATCTAGAAAAAAAATCTAGAAAAAAAATCTAGAAAAAAAATCTAGAAAAAAATCTAGAAAAAAAATCTAGAAAAAAAATCTAGAAAAAAAATCTAGAAAAAAATCTAGAAAAAAAATCTAGAAAAAAAATCTAGAAAAAAATCTAGAAAAAAAATCTAGAAAAAAATCTCAGAAAAAAAAATCTAGAAAATAAATCTAGAAAAAAAAATCTAGAAAAAAAATCTAGAAAAAAATCTAGAAAAAAATCTAGAAAAAAAAATCTAGAAAAAAAATCTAGAAAAAAATCTAGAAAAAAATCTAGAAAAAAATCTAGAAAAAAATCTAGAAAAAAATCTAGAAAATAAATCTAAAAAAAAATCTAGAAAAAATCTAGAAAAAAAATCTAGAAAAAAAATCTAGAAAAAAATTCTAGAAAAAAAATCTAGAAAAAAAATCTAGAAAAAAATCTAGAAAAAAAAATCTAGAAAAAAATCTAGAAAAAAAATCTAGAAAAAAAATATAGAAAAAAAATCTAGAAAAAAATCTAGAAAAAAATCTAGAAAAAAATCTAGAAAAAAAATCTAGAAAAAAAATCTAGAAAAAAAATCTAGAAAAAAAAATCTAGAAAAAAATCTAGAAAAAAAAATCTAGAAAAAAAAATCTAGAAAAAAATCTAGAAAAAAAATCTAGAAAAAAAATCTAGAAAAAAATCTAGAAAAAAAATCTAGAAAAAAAATCTAGAAAAAAAATCTAGAAAAAAAATCTAGAAAAAAAATCTAGAAAAAAAATCTAGAAAAAAATCTAGAAAAAAAATCTAGAAAAAAATCTAGAAAAAAAATCTAGAAAAAAATCTAGAAAAAAATCTAGAAAAAAAATCTAGAAAAAAAATCTAGAAAAAAAATCTAGAAAAAAAATCTAGAAAAAAAATCTAGAAAAAAAATCTAGAAAAAAAATCTAGAAAAAAATCTAGAAAAAAAATCTAGAAAAAAAATCTAGAAAAAAAATCTAGAAAAAAATCTAGAAAAAAAATCTAGAAAAAAAATCTAGAAAAAAATCTAGAAAAAAAATCTAGAAAAAAAATCTAGAAAAAAAATCTAGAAAAAAAATCTAGAAAAAAAATCTAGAAAAAAAATCTAGAAAAAAATCTAGAAAAAAATCTAGAAAAAAAATCTAGAAAAAAAATCTAGAAAAAAAATCTAGAAAAAAATCTAGAAAAAAAATCTAGAAAAAAAATCTAGAAAAAAATCTAGAAAAAAAATCTAGAAAAAAATCTAGAAAAAAAATCTAGAAAAAAATCTAGAAAAAAAATCTAGAAAAAAAATCTAGAAAAAAAATCTAGAAAAAAAATCTAGAAAAAAAAATCTAGAAAAAAAATCTAGAAAAAAAATCTAGAAAAAAATCTAGAAAAAAAATCTAGAAAAAATTCTAGAAAAAAAATCTAGAAAAAAATCTAGAAAAAAAATCTAGAAAAAAAATCTAGAAAAAAAATCTAGAAAAAAAATCTAGAAAAAAATCTAGAAAAAAAATCTAGAAAAAAATCTAGAAAAAAAATCTAGAAAAAAAATCTAGAAAAAAAATCTAGAAAAAAATCTAGAAAAAAAATCTAGAAAAAAATCTAGAAAAAAAATCTAGAAAAAAATCTAGAAAAAAATCTAGAAAAAAAATCTAGAAAAAAAATCTAGAAAAAAAATCTAGAAAAAAAATCTAGAAAAAAATCTAGAAAAAAAATCTAGAAAAAAAATCTAGAAAAAAATCTAGAAAAAAATCTAGAAAAAAAATCTAGAAAAAAAATCTAGAAAAAAAAATCTAGAAAAAAAATCTAGAAAAAAAATCTAGAAAAAAAATCTAGAAAAAAATCTAGAAAAAAAATCTAGAAAAAAAATCTAGAAAAAAATCTAGAAAAAAAATCTAGAAAAAAAATCTAGAAAAAAATCTAGAAAAAAAATCTAGAAAAAAATCTAGAAAAAAAATCTAGAAAAAAAATCTAGAAAAAAATCTAGAAAAAAAATCTAGAAAAAAATCTAGAAAAAAAATCTAGAAAAAAATCTAGAAAAAAAATCTAGAAAAAAATCTAGAAAAAAAATCTAGAAAAAAAATCTAGAAAAAAAATCTAGAAAAAAAAATCTAGAAAAAAAATCTAGAAAAAAATCTAGAAAAAAAATCTAGAAAAAAATCTAGAAAAAAAATCTAGAAAAAAAATCTAGAAAAAAAATCTAGAAAAAAAATCTAGAAAAAAAATCTAGAAAAAAATCTAGAAAAAAAATCTAGAAAAAAATCTAGAAAAAAAATCTAGAAAAAAATCTAGAAAAAAAATCTAGAAAAAAATCTAGAAAAAAATCTAGAAAAAAAATCTAGAAAAAAAATCTAGAAAAAAAATCTAGAAAAAAAATCTAGAAAAAAATCTAGAAAAAAAATCTAGAAAAAAAATCTAGAAAAAAAATCTAGAAAAAAAATCTAGAAAAAAATCTAGAAAAAAAATCTAGAAAAAAAATCTAGAAAAAAAATCTAGAAAAAAAATCTAGAAAAAAAATCTAGAAAAAAAATCTAGAAAAAAAATCTAGAAAAAAATCTAGAAAAAAATCTAGAAAAAAATCTAGAAAAAAAATCTAGAAAAAAAATCTAGAAAAAAAATCTAGAAAAAAAATCTAGAAAAAAAATCTAGAAAAAAAATCTAGAAAAAAATCTAGAAAAAAAAATCTAGAAAAAAAATCTAGAAAAAAAATCTAGAAAAAAAATCTAGAAAAAAAATCTAGAAAAAAAATCTAGAAAAAAAATCTAGAAAAAAATCTAGAAAAAAATCTAGAAAAAAATCTAGAAAAAAAATCTAGAAAAAAAATCTAGAAAAAAAATCTAGAAAAAAATCTAGAAAAAAAATCTAGAAAAAAAATCTAGAAAAAAAATCTAGAAAAAAATCTAGAAAAAAATCTAGAAAAAAAATCTAGAAAAAAAATCTAGAAAAAAATCTAGAAAAAAATCTAGAAAAAAAATCTAGAAAAAAATCTAGAAAAAAAATCTAGAAAAAAAATCTAGAAAAAAAATCTAGAAAAAAAATCTAGAAAAAAAATCTAGAAAAAAATCTAGAAAAAAAATCTAGAAAAAAAATCTAGAAAAAAAATCTAGAAAAAAAATCTAGAAAAAAAATCTAGAAAAAAATCTAGAAAAAAAATCTAGAAAAAAATCTAGAAAAAAATCTAGAAAAAAAATCTAGAAAAAAAATCTAGAAAAAAATCTAGAAAAAAATCTAGAAAAAAAATCTAGAAAAAAAATCTAGAAAAAAAATCTAGAAAAAAAATCTAGAAAAAAATCTAGAAAAAAATTCTAGAAAAAAAATCTAGAAAAAAAATCTAGAAAAAAAATCTAGAAAAAAAATCTAGAAAAAAAATCTAGAAAAAAAATCTAGAAAAAAAATCTAGAAAAAAAATCTAGAAAAAAATCTAGAAAAAAAATCTAGAAAAAAAATCTAGAAAAAAAATCTAGAAAAAAAATCTAGAAAAAAAATCTAGAAAAAAATCTAGAAAAAAAATCTAGAAAAAAAATCTAGAAAAAAATCTAGAAAAAAAATCTAGAAAAAAATCTAGAAAAAAATCTAGAAAAAAAATCTAGAAAAAAATCTAGAAAAAAAATCTAGAAAAAAAATCTAGAAAAAAATCTAGAAAAAAAATCTAGAAAAAAAAATCTAGAAAAAAATCTAGAAAAAAAATCTAGAAAAAAAATCTAGAAAAAAAATCTAGAAAAAAAATCTAGAAAAAAATCTAGAAAAAAAATCTAGAAAAAAAATCTAGAAAAAAAAATCTAGAAAAAAAATCTAGAAAAAAAATCTAGAAAAAAATCTAGAAAAAAAATCTAGAAAAAAAATCTAGAAAAAAAATCTAGAAAAAAAATCTAGAAAAAAATCTAGAAAAAAAATCTAGAAAAAAAATCTAGAAAAAAAATCTAGAAAAAAATCTAGAAAAAAAATCTAGAAAAAAAATCTAGAAAAAAATCTAGAAAAAAATCTAGAAAAAAAATCTAGAAAAAAAATCTAGAAAAAAAATCTAGAAAAAAAATCTAGAAAAAAAATCTAGAAAAAAATCTAGAAAAAAAATCTAGAAAAAAAATCTAGAAAAAAAATCTAGAAAAAAATCTAGAAAAAAAATCTAGAAAAAAATCTAGAAAAAAAATCTAGAAAAAAATCTAGAAAAAAAATCTAGAAAAAAAATCTAGAAAAAAAATCTAGAAAAAAAATCTAGAAAAAAAATCTAGAAAAAAATCTAGAAAAAAAATCTAGAAAAAAAATCTAGAAAAAAATCTAGAAAAAAAATCTAGAAAAAAAATCTAGAAAAAAAATCTAGAAAAAAAATCTAGAAAAAAAATCTAGAAAAAAAATCTAGAAAAAAATCTAGAAAAAAAATCTAGAAAAAAAATCTAGAAAAAAAATCTAGAAAAAAATCTAGAAAAAAAATCTAGAAAAAAAATCTAGAAAAAAAATCTAGAAAAAAATCTAGAAAAAAAATCTAGAAAAAAAATCTAGAAAAAAAATCTAGAAAAAAAATCTAGAAAAAAAATCTAGAAAAAAAATCTAGAAAAAAAATCTAGAAAAAAAATCTAGAAAAAAAATCTAGAAAAAAATCTAGAAAAAAAATCTAGAAAAAAAATCTAGAAAAAAATCTAGAAAAAAAATCTAGAAAAAAAATCTAGAAAAAAATCTAGAAAAAAAATCTAGAAAAAAAATCTAGAAAAAAAATCTAGAAAAAAAATCTAGAAAAAAAATCTAGAAAAAAATCTAGAAAAAAAATCTAGAAAAAAAATCTAGAAAAAAAATCTAGAAAAAAAATCTAGAAAAAAAAATCTAGAAAAAAATCTAGAAAAAAAATCTAGAAAAAAAATCTAGAAAAAAAATCTAGAAAAAAAATCTAGAAAAAAATCTAGAAAAAAAATCTAGAAAAAAAATCTAGAAAAAAAATCTAGAAAAAAAATCTAGAAAAAAAATCTAGAAAAAAAATCTAGAAAAAAATCTAGAAAAAAAATCTAGAAAAAAAATCTAGAAAAAAAATCTAGAAAAAAAATCTAGAAAAAAATCTAGAAAAAAAATCTAGAAAAAAAATCTAGAAAAAAATCTAGAAAAAAAATCTAGAAAAAAAATCTAGAAAAAAAATCTAGAAAAAAATCTAGAAAAAAAATCTAGAAAAAAAATCTAGAAAAAAATCTAGAAAAAAAATCTAGAAAAAAATCTAGAAAAAAAATCTAGAAAAAAATCTAGAAAAAAAATCTAGAAAAAAATCTAGAAAAAAAATCTAGAAAAAAAATCTAGAAAAAAAATCTAGAAAAAAAATCTAGAAAAAAAATCTAGAAAAAAATCTAGAAAAAAAATCTAGAAAAAAAATCTAGAAAAAAATCTAGAAAAAAAATCTAGAAAAAAAATCTAGAAAAAAAATCTAGAAAAAAAATCTAGAAAAAAAATCTAGAAAAAAATCTAGAAAAAAATCTAGAAAAAAAATCTAGAAAAAAAATCTAGAAAAAAAATCTAGAAAAAAAATCTAGAAAAAAAATCTAGAAAAAAAATCTAGAAAAAAAATCTAGAAAAAAAATCTAGAAAAAAAATCTAGAAAAAAATCTAGAAAAAAAATCTAGAAAAAAAATCTAGAAAAAAAAAACTAGAAAAAAAAATCTAGAAAAAAATCTAGAAAAAAAATCTAGAAAAAAAATCTAGAAAAAAATCTAGAAAAAAATCTAGAAAAAAAATCTAGAAAAAAAATCTAGAAAAAAAATCTAGAAAAAAAATCTAGAAAAAAAATCTAGAAAAAAAAATCTAGAAAAAAATCTAGAAAAAAAATCTAGAAAAAAAATCTAGAAAAAAAATCTAGAAAAAAAATCTAGAAAAAAAATCTAGAAAAAATTCTAGAAAAAAAATCTAGAAAAAAAATCTAGAAAAAAATCTAGAAAAAAAATCTAGAAAAAAAATCTAGAAAAAAAATCTAGAAAAAAATCTAGAAAAAAAATCTAGAAAAAAAATCTAGAAAAAAAATCTAGAAAAAAAATCTAGAAAAAAATCTAGAAAAAAAATCTAGAAAAAAAATCTAGAAAAAAAATCTAGAAAAAAATCTAGAAAAAAAATCTAGAAAAAAAATCTAGAAAAAAATCTAGAAAAAAAATCTAGAAAAAAATCTAGAAAAAAAATCTAGAAAAAAAATCTAGAAAAAAAATCTAGAAAAAAAATCTAGAAAAAAATCTAGAAAAAAAATCTAGAAAAAAAATCTAGAAAAAAAATCTAGAAAAAAAATCTAGAAAAAAAATCTAGAAAAAAAAACTAGAAAAAAATCTAGAAAAAAAATCTAGAAAAAAAATCTAGAAAAAAAATCTAGAAAAAAAATCTAGAAAAAAAATCTAGAAAAAAAATCTAGAAAAAAATCTAGAAAAAAAATCTAGAAAAAAAATCTAGAAAAAAAATCTAGAAAAAAAATCTAGAAAAAAAATCTAGAAAAAAAATCTAGAAAAAAATCTAGAAAAAAAATCTAGAAAAAAAATCTAGAAAAAAAAATCTAGAAAAAAATCTAGAAAAAAAATCTAGAAAAAAAATCTAGAAAAAAAATCTAGAAAAAAATCTAGAAAAAAAATCTAGAAAAAAAATCTAGAAAAAAAATCTAGAAAAAAAATCTAGAAAAAAAATCTAGAAAAAAAATCTAGAAAAAATTCTAGAAAAAAAATCTAGAAAAAAATCTAGAAAAAAATCTAGAAAAAAATCTAGAAAAAAAAAATCTAGAAAAAAAATCTAGAAAAAAATCTAGAAAAAAAATCTAGAAAAAAAATCTAGAAAAAAATCTAGAAAAAAAATCTAGAAAAAAATCTAGAAAAAAAATCTAGAAAAAAAATCTAGAAAAAAAATCTAGAAAAAAAATCTAGAAAAAAAATCTAGAAAAAAAATCTAGAAAAAAATCTAGAAAAAAAATCTAGAAAAAAAATCTAGAAAAAAAATCTAGAAAAAAAATCTAGAAAAAAAATCTAGAAAAAAATCTAGAAAAAAAATCTAGAAAAAAATCTAGAAAAAAAATCTAGAAAAAAATCTAGAAAAAAAATCTAGAAAAAAATCTAGAAAAAAATCTAGAAAAAAATCTAGAAAAAAAATCTAGAAAAAAAATCTAGAAAAAAAATCTAGAAAAAAAATCTAGAAAAAAAATCTAGAAAAAAATCTAGAAAAAAAATCTAGAAAAAAATCTAGAAAAAAATCTAGAAAAAAAATCTAGAAAAAAAATCTAGAAAAAAAAAACTAGAAAAAAAATCTAGAAAAAAATCTAGAAAAAAAATCTAGAAAAAAAATCTAGAAAAAAATCTAGAAAAAAATCTAGAAAAAAAATCTAGAAAAAAAATCTAGAAAAAAAATCTAGAAAAAAAATCTAGAAAAAAAAATCTAGAAAAAAAATCTAGAAAAAAATCTAGAAAAAAATCTAGAAAAAAAATTTAGAAAAAAAATCTAGAAAAAAAAAAATCTAGAAAAAAAATCTAGAAAAAAATCTAGAAAAAAAATCTAGAAAAAAAATCTAGAAAAAAATCTAGAAAAAAAATCTAGAAAAAAATCTAGAAAAAAAATCTAGAAAAAAATCTAGAAAAAAATCTAGAAAAAAATCTAGAAAAAAAATCTAGAAAAAAATCTAGAAAAAAAATCTAGAAAAAAAATCTAGAAAAAAATCTAGAAAAAAAATCTAGAAAAAAAATCTAGAAAAAAAATCTAGAAAAAAAATCTAGAAAAAAATCTAGAAAAAAAATCTAGAAAAAAAATCTAGAAAAAAATCTAGAAAAAAAATCTAGAAAAAAAATCTAGAAAAAAATCTAGAAAAAAAATCTAGAAAAAAATTCTAGAAAAAAAATCTAGAAAAAAAATCTAGAAAAAAAATCTAGAAAAAAATCTAGAAAAAAAATCTAGAAAAAAAATCTAGAAAAAAAATCTAGAAAAAAAATCTAGAAAAAAAATCTAGAAAAAAAATCTAGAAAAAAAATCTAGAAAAAAAATCTAGAAAAAAAATCTAGAAAAAAATCTAGAAAAAAATCTAGAAAAAAAATCTAGAAAAAAAATCTAGAAAAAAAAAACTAGAAAAAAAATCTAGAAAAAATTCTAGAAAAAAAATCTAGAAAAAAAATCTAGAAAAAAATCTAGAAACAAATCTAGAAAAAAAATCTAGAAAAAAAATCTAGAAAAAAAAATCTAGAAAAAAAATCTAGAAAAAATTATAGAAAAAAAATCTAGAAAAAAATCTAGAAAAAAATCTAGAAAAAAAATCTAGAAAAAAAATCTAGAAAAAAAAAACTAGAAAAAAAATCTAGAAAAAATTCTAGAAAAAAAATCTAGAAAAAAAATCTAGAAAAAAATCTAGAAAAAAAATCTAGAAAAAAATCTAGAAAAAAAATCTAGAAAAAAATCTAGAAAAAAAATCTAGAAAAAAATCTAGAAAAAAAATCTAGAAAAAAAATCTAGAAAAAAAATCTAGAAAAAAAATCTAGAAAAAAATCTAGAAAAAAAATCTAGAAAAAAAATCTAGAAAAAATTCTAGAAAAAAAATCTAGAAAAAAAATCTAGAAAAAAATCTAGAAACAAAATCTAGAAAAAAATTCTAGAAAAAAAATCTAGAAAAAAAATCTAGAAAAAAAATCTAGAAAAAAATCTAGAAAAAAATCTAGAAACAAAATCTAGAAAAAAAATCTAGAAAAAAAATCTAGAAAAAAAATCTAGAAAAAAAACTAGAAAAAAAATCTAGAAAAAATTCTAGAAAAAAAATCTAGAAAAAAAATCTAAAAAAAAAATCTAGAAAAAAATCTAGAAAAAAATCTAGAAAAAAAATCTAGAAAAAAAATCTAGAAAAAAAATCTAGAAAAAAAATCTAGAAAAAAAATCTAGAAAAAAAATCTAGAAAAAAAATCTAGAAAAAAAATCTAGAAAAAAAATCTAGAAAAAAAATCTAGAAAAAATTATAGAAAAAAAATCTAGAAAAAAAATCTAGAAAAAAAATCTAGAAAAAAAATCTAGAAAAAAAATCTAGAAAAAAAATCTAAAAAAAAAATCTAGAAAAAAAATCTAGAAAAAAATCTAGAAAAAAATCTAGAAAAAAAATCTAGAAAAAAAATCTAGAAAAAAATCTAGAAAAAAAATCTAGAAAAAAAATCTAGAAAAAAAATCTAGAAAAAAAATCTAGAAAAAAATCTAGAAAAAAAATCTAGAAAAAAAATCTAGAAAAAAAAATCTAGAAAAAAAATCTAGAAAAAAATCTAGAAAAAAATCTAGAAAAAAAATCTAGAAAAAAAATCTAGAAAAAAAAATCTAGAAAAAAAATCTAGAAAAAAATCTAGAAAAAAAATCTAGAAAAAAAATCTAGAAAAAAAATCTAGAAAAAAAAAACTAGAAAAAAAATCTAGAAAAAAATCTAGAAAAAAAATCTAGAAAAAAAATCTAGAAAAAAAATCTAGAAAAAAAATCTAGAAAAAAATCTAGAAAAAAAATCTAGAAAAAAAATCTAGAAAAAAAATCTAGAAAAAAATCTAGAAAAAAAATCTAGAAAAAAAATCTAGAAAAAAATCTAGAAAAAAAATCTAGAAAAAAAATCTAGAAAAAAAATCTAGAAAAAAAATCTAGAAAAAAAATCTAGAAAAAAAATCTAGAAAAAAATCTAGAAAAAAAATCTAGAAAAAAATCTAGAAAAAAAATCTAGAAAAAAATCTAGAAAAAAAATCTAGAAAAAAAATCTAGAAAAAAAAATCTAGAAAAAAAATCTAGAAAAAAAATCTAGAAAAAAAATCTAGAAAAAATTCTAGAAAAAAAATCTAGAAAAAAAATCTAGAAAAAAATCTAGAAAAAAAATCTAGAAAAAAAATCTAGAAAAAAATCTAGAAAAAAAATCTAGAAAAAAAATCTAGAAAAAATTCTAGAAAAAAAATCTAGAAAAAAAATCTAGAAAAAAAATCTAGAAAAAAATCTAGAAAAAAAATCTAGAAAAAAATCTAGAAAAAAAAATCTAGAAAAAAATCTAGAAAAAAAATCTAGAAAAAAATCTAGAAAAAAAATCTAGAAAAAAATCTAGAAAAAAAATCTAGAAAAAAAATCTAGAAAAAAAATCTAGAAAAAAAATCTAGAAAAAAAAAACTAGAAAAAAAATCTAGAAAAAATTCTAGAAAAAAAATCTAGAAAAAAAATCTAGAAAAAAATCTAGAAAAAAAATCTAGAAAAAAAATCTAGAAAAAAATCTAGAAAAAAAATCTAGAAAAAAAATCTAGAAAAAAATCTAGAAAAAAAATCTAGAAAAAAAATCTAGAAAAAAAATCTAGAAAAAAATCTAGAAAAAAAATCTAGAAAAAAATCTAGAAAAAAAATCTAGAAAAAAAATCTAGAAAAAAATCTAGAAAAAAAAACTAGAAAAAAAATCTAGAAAAAATTCTAGAAAAAAAATCTAGAAAAAAAATCTAGAAAAAAAATCTAGAAAAAAATCTAGAAAAAAATCTAGAAAAAAATCTAGAAAAAAATTCTAGAAAAAAAATCTAGAAAAAAAATCTAGAAAAAAATCTAGAAAAAAAATCTAGAAAAAAATCTAGAAAAAAAATCTAGAAAAAAATCTAGAAAAAAAATCTAGAAAAAAAATCTAGAAAAAATTATAGAAAAAAAATCTAGAAAAAAATCTAGAAAAAAAATCTAGAAAAAAATTCTAGAAAAAAAATCTAGAAAAAAAATCTAGAAAAAAATCTAGAAAAAAAATCTAGAAAAAAAATCTAGAAAAAAATCTAGAAAAAAAATCTAGAAAAAAATCTAGAAAAAAAATCTAGAAAAAAATCTAGAAAAAAAATCTAGAAAAAAAATCTAGAAAAAAAATCTAGAAAAAAAATCTAGAAAAAAATCTAGAAAAAAAATCTAGAAAAAAAATCTAGAAAAAATTCTAGAAAAAAAATCTAGAAAAAAAATCTAGAAAAAAATCTAGAAAAAAAATCTAGAAAAAAAAAAAATTCTAGAAAAAAAATCTAGAAAAAAAATCTAGAAAAAAAATCTAGAAAAAAATCTAGAAAAAAATCTAGAAACAAAATCTAGAAAAAAAATCTAGAAAAAAAATCTAGAAAAAAAATCTAGAAAAAAAATATAGAAAAAAAATCTAGAAAAAAAATCTAGAAAAAAAATCTAGAAAAAAATCTAGAAAAAAATCTAGAAAAAAAATCTAGAAAAAAAATCTAGAAAAAAAAAACTAGAAAAAAAATCTAGAAAAAAATCTAGAAAAAAAATCTAGAAAAAAAATCTAGAAAAAAAATCTAGAAAAAAATCTAGAAAAAAAATCTAGAAAAAAAATCTAGAAAAAAAATCTAGAAAAAAAATCTAGAAAAAAATCTAGAAAAAAAATCTAGAAAAAAATCTAGAAAAAAATCTAGAAAAAAAATCTAGAAAAAAAATCTAGAAAAAAAAAACTAGAAAAAAAATCTAGAAAAAATTCTAGAAAAAAAATCTAGAAAAAAAATCTAGAAAAAAATCTAGAAAAAAAATCTAGAAAAAAAATCTAGAAAAAAAATCTAGAAAAAAATCAAGAAAAAAAATCTAGAAAAAAAATCTAAAAAAAAATCTAGAAAAAAAATCTAGAAAAAAATCTAGAAAAAAATCTAGAAAAAAAATCTAGAAAAAAAATCTAGAAAAAAATCTAGAAAAAAAATCTAGAAAAAAAATCTAGAAAAAAATCTAGAAAAAAAATCTAGAAAAAAATCTAGAAAAAAAATCTAGAAAAAAAATCTAGAAAAAAAATCTAGAAAAAAAATCTAGAAAAAAATCTAGAAAAAAATCTAGAAAAAAAATCTAGAAAAAAAATCTAGAAAAAAAAAACTAGAAAAAAAATCTAGAAAAAAATCTAGAAAAAAAATCTAGAAAAAAAATCTAGAAAAAAAATCTAGAAAAAAAAAAACTAGAAAAAAAATCTAGAAAAAAATCTAGAAAAAAAATCTAGAAAAAAAATCTAGAAAAAAAATCTAGAAAAAAAATCTAGAAAAAAATCTAGAAAAAAAATCTAGAAAAAAAATCTAGAAAAAAAATCTAGAAAAAAATCTAGAAAAAAAATCTAGAAAAAAAATCTAGAAAAAAATCTAGAAAAAAAATCTAGAAAAAAAATCTAGAAAAAAAATCTAGAAAAAAAATCTAGAAAAAAAATCTAGAAAAAAAATCTAGAAAAAAATCTAGAAAAAAAATCTAGAAAAAAATCTAGAAAAAAAATCTAGAAAAAAATCTAGAAAAAAAATCTAGAAAAAAAATCTAGAAAAAAAATCTAGAAAAAAAATCTAGAAAAAAAAAACTAGAAAAAAAATCTAGAAAAAAAATCTAGAAAAAAAATCTAGAAAAAAAATCTAGAAAAAAATCTAGAAAAAAAATCTAGAAAAAAAATCTAGAAAAAAATCTAGAAAAAAAATCTAGAAAAAAAATCTAGAAAAAAATCTAGAAAAAAAATCTAGAAAAAAAATCTAGAAAAAAAATCTAGAAAAAAATCTAGAAAAAAAATCTAGAAAAAAATCTAGAAAAAAAAATCTAGAAAAAAAATCTAGAAAAAAAATCTAGAAAAAAATCTAGAAAAAAAATCTAGAAAAAAATCTAGAAAAAAAATCTAGAAAAAAAATCTAGAAAAAAAATCTAGAAAAAAAATCTAGAAAAAAAAAACTAGAAAAAAAAAAATCTAGAAAAAATTCTAGAAAAAAAATCTAGAAAAAAAATCTAGAAAAAAAATCTAGAAAAAAAATCTAGAAAAAAAATCTAGAAAAAAATCTAGAAAAAAAATCTAGAAAAAAAATCTAGAAAAAAATTATAGAAAAAAAATCTAGAAAAAAAATCTAGAAAAAAAATCTAGAAAAAAATCTAGAAAAAAAATCTAGAAAAAAATCTAGAAAAAAAATCTAGAAAAAAATCTAGAAAAAAAATCTAGAAAAAAAATCTAGAAAAAAAATCTAGAAAAAAAATCTAGAAAAAAAATCTAGAAAAAAAATCTAGAAAAAAAATCTAGAAAAAAATCTAGAAAAAAATCTAGAAAAAAAATCTAGAAAAAAATCTAGAAAAAAAATCTAGAAAAAAAATCTAGAAAAAAATCTAGAAAAAAAATCTAGAAAAAAAATCTAGAAAAAAAATCTAGAAAAAAAATCTAGAAAAAAAATCTAGAAAAAAAATCTAGAAAAAATTCTAGAAAAAAAATCTAGAAAAAAATCTAGAAAAAAATCTAGAAAAAATTCTAGAAAAAAAATCTAGAAAAAAAATCTAGAAAAAAATCTAGAAAAAAAATCTAGAAAAAAAATCTAGAAAAAAATCTAGAAAAAAAATCTAGAAAAAAATCTAGAAAAAAAATCTAGAAAAAAATCTAGAAAAAAAATCTAGAAAAAAAATCTAGAAAAAAAATCTAGAAAAAAAATCTAGAAAAAAATCTAGAAAAAAAATCTAGAAAAAAAATCTAGAAAAAAATCTAGAAAAAAAATCTAGAAAAAAAATCTAGAAAAAAATCTAGAAACAAAATCTAGAAAAAAATTCTAGAAAAAAAATCTAGAAAAAAAATCTAGAAAAAAAATCTAGAAAAAAAATCTAGAAAAAAATCTAGAAAAAAAATCTAGAAAAAAAATCTAGAAAAAAAATCTAGAAAAAAAATCTAGAAAAAAAATCTAGAAAAAAAATCTAGAAAAAAAATCTAGAAAAAAAATCTAGAAAAAAATCTAGAAAAAAATCTAGAAAAAAAATCTAGAAAAAAAATCTAGAAAAAAAAAAATCTAGAAAAAAAATCTAGAAAAAAATCTAGAAAAAAAATCTAGAAAAAAAATCTAGAAAAAAATCTAGAAAAAATCTAGAAAAAAAATCTAGAAAAAAAATCTAGAAAAAAAAATCTAGAAAAAAAATCTAGAAAAAATTCTAGAAAAAAAATCTAGAAAAAAATCTAGAAAAAAATCTAGAAAAAAAATCTAGAAAAAAAATCTAGAAAAAAAAAACTAGAAAAAAAATCTAGAAAAAAATCTAGAAAAAAAATCTAGAAAAAAAATCTAGAAAAAAATCTAGAAAAAAAATCTAGAAAAAAATCTAGAAAAAAAATCTAGAAAAAAATCTAGAAAAAAAATCTAGAAAAAAATCTAGAAAAAAAATCTAGAAAAAAAATCTAGAAAAAAAATCTAGAAAAAAAATCTAGAAAAAAATCTAGAAAAAAAATCTAGAAAAAAAATCTAGAAAAAAATCTAGAAAAAAAATCTAGAAAAAAATCTAGAAAAAAAATCTAGAAAAAAAATCTAGAAAAAAATCTAGAAAAAAAATCTAGAAAAAAAATCTAGAAAAAAAATCTAGAAAAAAAATCTAGAAAAAAAATCTAGAAAAAAAATCTAGAAAAAAATCTAGAAAAAAAATCTAGAAAAAAATCTAGAAAAAAAATCTAGAAAAAAATCTAGAAAAAAAATCTAGAAAAAAAATCTAGAAAAAAAATCTAGAAAAAAAATCTAGAAAAAAAAAACTAGAAAAAAAATCTAGAAAAAAAATCTAGAAAAAAAATCTAGAAAAAAAATCTAGAAAAAAATCTAGAAAAAAAATCTAGAAAAAAAATCTAGAAAAAAATCTAGAAAAAAAATCTAGAAAAAAAATCTAGAAAAAAATCTAGAAAAAAAATCTAGAAAAAAAATCTAGAAAAAAAATCTAGAAAAAAATCTAGAAAAAAAATCTAGAAAAAAATCTAGAAAAAAAAATCTAGAAAAAAATCTAGAAAAAAAATCTAGAAAAAAAATCTAGAAAAAAAATCTAGAAAAAAATCTAGAAAAAAAATCTAGAAAAAAAATCTAGAAAAAAAAAAAAAAAAAATCTAGAAAAAAAATCTAGAAAAAAAATCTAGAAAAAAAATCTAGAAAAAAAATCTAGAAAAAAAATCTAGAAAAAAAATCTAGAAAAAAATCTAGAAAAAAAATCTAGAAAAAAAATCTAGAAAAAAATCTAGAAAAAAAATCTAGAAAAAAAATCTAGAAAAAAATCTAGAAAAAAAATCTAGAAAAAAAATCTAGAAAAAAAATCTAGAAAAAAATCTAGAAAAAAAATCTAGAAAAAAATCTAGAAAAAAAATCTAGAAAAAAAATCTAGAAAAAAATCTAGAAAAAAAAACTAGAAAAAAAATCTAGAAAAAAAATCTAGAAAAAAAATCTAGAAAAAAAATCTAGAAAAAAAATCTAGAAAAAAATCTAGAAAAAAATCTAGAAAAAAAATCTAGAAAAAAAATCTAGAAAAAAAATCTAGAAAAAAAATCTAGAAAAAAATCTAGAAAAAAAATCTAGAAAAAAATCTAGAAAAAAAATCTAGAAAAAAATCTAGAAAAAAAATCTAGAAAAAAAATCTAGAAAAAAATCTAGAAAAAAAATCTAGAAAAAAATCTAGAAAAAAATCTAGAAAAAATTCTAGAAAAAAAATCTAGAAAAAAAATCTAGAAAAAAATCTAGAAAAAAAATCTAGAAAAAAAATCTAGAAAAAAATCTAGAAAAAAAATCTAGAAAAAAATCTAGAAAAAAAATCTAGAAAAAAATCTAGAAAAAAAATCTAGAAAAAAATCTAGAAAAAAAATCTAGAAAAAAAATCTAGAAAAAAATCTAGAAAAAAAATCTAGAAAAAAAATCTAGAAAAAAAATCTAGAAAAAAAATCTAGAAAAAAAATCTAGAAAAAAATCTAGAAAAAAATCTAGAAAAAAATCTAGAAAAAAAATCTAGAAAAAAAATCTAGAAAAAAAATCTAGAAAAAAATCTAGAAAAAAATCTAGAAAAAAATCTAGAAAAAAAATCTAGAAAAAAAATCTAGAAAAAAAATCTAGAAAAAAATCTAGAAAAAAAAAAAATAGAAAAAAAATCTAGAAAAAAAATCTAGAAAAAAATCTAGAAAAAAATCTAGAAAAAAAATCTAGAAAAAAAATCTAGAAAAAAAACTAGAAAAAAAATCTAGAAAAAATTCTAGAAAAAAAATCTAGAAAAAAAATCTAGAAAAAAATCTAGAAAAAAATCTAGAAAAAAAATCTAGAAAAAAAATCTAGAAAAAAAATCTAGAAAAAAAATCTAGAAAAAAAATCTAGAAAAAAAATCTAGAAAAAAAATCTAGAAAAAAAATCTAGAAAAAAAATCTAGAAAAAAAATCTAGAAAAAAATCTAGAAAAAAATCTAGAAAAAAAATCTAGAAAAAAAATCTAGAAAAAAAATCTAGAAAAAAAATCTAGAAAAAAATCTAGAAAAAAAATCTAGAAAAAAATCTAGAAAAAAAATCTAGAAAAAAAATCTAGAAAAAAAATCTAGAAAAAAATCTAAAAAAAATCTAGAAAAAAAATCTAGAAAAAAAATCTAGAAAAAAATCTAGAAAAAAAATCTAGAAAAAAAATCTAGAAAAAAAATCTAGAAAAAAAATCTAGAAAAAAATCTAGAAAAAAAATCTAGAAAAAAAATCTAGAAAAAAAATCTAGAAAAAAAATCTAGAAAAAAATCTAGAAAAAAATCTAGAAAAAAAATCTAGAAAAAAAATCTAGAAAAAAAATCTAGAAAAAAAATCTAGAAAAAAAATCTAGAAAAAAAATCTAGAAAAAAAATCTAGAAAAAAATCTAGAAAAAAAATCTAGAAAAAAAATCTAGAAAAAAAAAACTAGAAAAAAAATCTAGAAAAAAATCTAGAAAAAAAATCTAGAAAAAAAATCTAGAAAAAAAATCTAGAAAAAAAATCTAGAAAAAAATCTAGAAAAAAAATCTAGAAAAAAATCTAGAAAAAAAATCTAGAAAAAAAATCTAGAAAAAAAATCTAGAAAAAAAATCTAGAAAAAAAATCTAGAAAAAAAATCTAGAAAAAAATCTAGAAAAAAAATCTAGAAAAAAAATCTAGAAAAAAATCTAGAAAAAAAATCTAGAAAAAAATCTAGAAAAAAAATCTAGAAAAAAAATCTAGAAAAAAAATCTAGAAAAAAAATCTAGAAAAAAAATCTAGAAAAAAAATCTAGAAAAAAATCTAGAAAAAAATCTAGAAAAAAAATCTAGAAAAAAAATCTAGAAAAAAAATCTAGAAAAAAATCTAGAAAAAAAATCTAGAAAAAAAATCTAGAAAAAAAATCTAGAAAAAAAATCTAGAAAAAAAATCTAGAAAAAAATCTAGAAAAAAAATCTAGAAAAAAATCTAGAAAAAAAATCTAGAAAAAAAATCTAGAAAAAAAATCTAGAAAAAAAATCTAGAAAAAAAATCTAGAAAAAAAATCTAGAAAAAAAATCTAGAAAAAAAATCTAGAAAAAAAATCTAGAAAAAAAATCTAGAAAAAAAATCTAGAAAAAAATCTAGAAAAAAAATCTAGAAAAAAAATCTAGAAAAAAAATCTAGAAAAAAAATCTAGAAAAAAAATCTAGAAAAAAAATCTAGAAAAAAAATCTAGAAAAAAATCTAGAAAAAAATCTAGAAAAAAAATCTAGAAAAAAATCTAGAAAAAAAAAAAAAAATCTAGAAAAAAAATCTAGAAAAAAATCTAGAAAAAAAATCTAGAAAAAAATCTAGAAAAAAAATCTAGAAAAAAAATCTAGAAAAAAATCTAGAAAAAAAATCTAGAAAAAAATCTAGAAAAAAAATCTAGAAAAAAAATCTAGAAAAAAAATCTAGAAAAAAATCTAGAAAAAAAATCTAGAAAAAAAATCTAGAAAAAAAATCTAGAAAAAAAATCTAGAAAAAAAATCTAGAAAAAAAATCTAGAAAAAAAATCTAGAAAAAAAATCTAGAAAAAAATCTAGAAAAAAATCTAGAAAAAAATCTAGAAAAAAAATCTAGAAAAAAAATCTAGAAAAAAAATCTAGAAAAAAATCTAGAAAAAAATCTAGAAAAAAATCTAGAAAAAAAATCTAGAAAAAAAATCTAGAAAAAAAATCTAGAAAAAAAAAAAAAATCTAGAAAAAAAATCTAGAAAAAAAATCTAGAAAAAAAATCTAGAAAAAAATTTTAAAAAAAATCTAGAAAAAAATCTAGAAAAAAATCTAGAAAAAAATCTAGAAAAAAAATCTAGAAAAAAATCTAGAAAAAAAATCTAGAAAAAAAATCTAGAAAAAAAATCTAGAAAAAAATCTAGAAAAAAAATCTAGAAAAAAAATCTAGAAAAAAAATCTAGAAAAAAAATCTAGAAAAAAAATCTAGAAAAAAAATCTAGAAAAAAAAAAAAATCTAGAAAAAAAATCTAGAAAAAAAATCTAGAAAAAAAATCTAGAAAAAAAATCTAGAAAAAAATCTAGAAAAAAAATCTAGAAAAAAAATCTAGAAAAAAATCTAGAAAAAAAATCTAGAAAAAAAATCTAGAAAAAAAAAAATCTAGAAAAAAAATCTAGAAAAAAAATCTAGAAAAAAATCTAGAAAAAAAATCTAGAAAAAAATCTAGAAAAAAAATCTAGAAAAAAAATCTAGAAAAAAATCTAGAAAAAAAATCTAGAAAAAAATCTAGAAAAAAATCTAGAAAAAAAATCTAGAAAAAAAATCTAGAAAAAAAAAACTAGAAAAAAAATCTAGAAAAAAAATCTAGAAAAAAAATCTAGAAAAAAAATCTAGAAAAAAATCTAGAAAAAAAATCTAGAAAAAAAATCTAGAAAAAAATCTAGAAAAAAAATCTAGAAAAAAATCTAGAAAAAAAATCTAGAAAAAAAATCTAGAAAAAAAATCTAGAAAAAAAATCTAGAAAAAAAATCTAGAAAAAAAATCTAGAAAAAAATCTAGAAAAAAAATCTAGAAAAAAAATCTAGAAAAAAAATCTAGAAAAAAAATCTAGAAAAAAAATCTAGAAAAAAATCTAGAAAAAAAATCTAGAAAAAAAATCTAGAAAAAAAATCTAGAAAAAAAATCTAGAAAAAAAATCTAGAAAAAAAATCTAGAAAAAAATCTAGAAAAAAATCTAGAAAAAAATCTAGAAAAAAAATCTAGAAAAAAAATCTAGAAAAAAAATCTAGAAAAAAAATCTAGAAAAAAAATCTAGAAAAAAAATCTAGAAAAAAAATCTAGAAAAAAAATCTAGAAAAAAAATCTAGAAAAAAATCTAGAAAAAAATCTAGAAAAAAAATCTAGAAAAAAATCTAGAAAAAAAATCTAGAAAAAAAATCTAGAAAAAAAATCTAGAAAAAAATCTAGAAAAAAAATCTAGAAAAAAATCTAGAAAAAAAATCTAGAAAAAAATCTAGAAAAAAAATCTAGAAAAAAAATCTAGAAAAAAATCTAGAAAAAAAATCTAGAAAAAAAATCTAGAAAAAAAATCTAGAAAAAAAATCTAGAAAAAAAATCTAGAAAAAAAATCTCTAGAAAAAAAATCTAGAAAAAAAATCTAGAAAAAAAATCTAGAAAAAAAATCTAGAAAAAAAATCTAGAAAAAAATCTAGAAAAAAAATCTAGAAAAAAAATCTAGAAAAAAAATCTAGAAAAAAATCTAGAAAAAAATCTAGAAAAAAATCTAGAAAAAAATTCTAGAAAAAAATCTAGAAAAAAAATCTAGAAAAAAAATCTAGAAAAAAATCTAGAAAAAAAATCTAGAAAAAAAATCTAGAAAAAAAATCTAGAAAAAAAATCTAGAAAAAAAATCTAGAAAAAAAATCTAGAAAAAAAATCTAGAAAAAAAATCTAGAAAAAAAATCTAGAAAAAAAATCTAGAAAAAAAATCTAGAAAAAAAATCTAGAAAAAAAATCTAGAAAAAAAATCTAGAAAAAAAATCTAGAAAAAAAATCTAGAAAAAAAATCTAGAAAAAAAATCTAGAAAAAAAATCTAGAAAAAAAATCTAGAAAAAAATCTAGAAAAAAAATAGAAAAAAAATCTAGAAAAAAAATCTAGAAAAAAATCTAGAAAAAAATCTAGAAAAAAAATCTAGAAAAAAAATCTAGAAAAAAAATCTAGAAAAAAATCTAGAAAAAAAATCTAGAAAAAAAATCTAGAAAAAAAATCTAGAAAAAAAATCTAGAAAAAAAATCTAGAAAAAAATCTAGAAAAAAAATCTAGAAAAAAAATCTAGAAAAAAAATCTAGAAAAAAAATCTAGAAAAAAAATCTAGAAAAAAAATCTAGAAAAAAATCTAGAAAAAAATCTAAAAAAAAATCTAGAAAAAAAATCTAGAAAAAAAATCTAGAAAAAAAATCTAGAAAAAAAATCTAGAAAAAAAATCTAGAAAAAAAATCTAGAAAAAAAATCTAGAAAAAAAATCTAGAAAAAAAATCTAGAAAAAAAATCTAGAAAAAAAATCTAGAAAAAAAATCTAGAAAAAAAATCTAGAAAAAAAATCTAGAAAAAAAATCTAGAAAAAAAATCTAGAAAAAAAATCTAGAAAAAAAATCTAGAAAAAAATCTAGAAAAAAAATCTAGAAAAAAAATCTAGAAAAAAAATCTAGAAAAAAAATCTAGAAAAAAAATCTAGAAAAAAAATCTAGAAAAAAAATCTAGAAAAAAAATCTAGAAAAAAAATCTAGAAAAAAAATCTAGAAAAAAATCTAGAAAAAAAATCTAGAAAAAAAATCTAGAAAAAAAATCTAGAAAAAAAATCTAGAAAAAAAATCTAGAAAAAAATCTAGAAAAAAAATCTAGAAAAAAAATCTAGAAAAAAATCTAGAAAAAAATCTAGAAAAAAAATCTAGAAAAAAAATCTAGAAAAAAAATCTAGAAAAAAATCTAGAAAAAAAAAGAAAAAAAATCTAGAAAAAAAATCTAGAAAAAAATCTAGAAAAAAAATCTAGAAAAAAAATCTAGAAAAAAAATCTAGAAAAAAAATCTAGAAAAAAAATCTAGAAAAAAATCTAGAAAAAAAATCTAGAAAAAAAATCTAGAAAAAAAATCTAGAAAAAAAATCTAGAAAAAAAATCTAGAAAAAAAATCTAGAAAAAAATCTAGAAAAAAAATCTAGAAATCTAGAAAAAAAATCTAGAAAAAAATCTAGAAAATCTAGAAAAAAAATCTAGAAAAAAATCTAGAAAAAAAATCTAGAAAAAAATCTAGAAAAAAAATCTAGAAAAAAATCTAGAAAAAAAATCTAGAAAAAAAATCTAGAAAAAAATCTAGAAAAAAAATCTAGAAAAAAAATCTAGAAAAAAAATCTAGAAAAAAAATCTAGAAAAAAAATCTAGAAAAAAAATCTAGAAAAAAAATCTAGAAAAAAAATCTAGAAAAAAAATCTAGAAAAAAATCTAGAAAAAAAATCTAGAAAAAAATCTAGAAAAAAAATCTAAAAAAAATCTAGAAAAAAAATCTAGAAAAAAAATCTAGAAAAAAAATCTAGAAAAAAAATCTAGAAAAAAAATCTAGAAAAAAAATCTAGAAAAAAAATCTAGAAAAAAATCTAGAAAAAAATCTAGAAAAAAAATCTAGAAAAAAAATCTAGAAAAAAAATCTAGAAAAAAAATCTAGAAAAAAAATCTAGAAAAAAAATCTAGAAAAAAATCTAGAAAAAAAATCTAGAAAAAAATCTAGAAAAAAAATCTAGAAAAAAAATCTAGAAAAAAAATCTAGAAAAAAATCTAGAAAAAAAATCTAGAAAAAAAATCTAGAAAAAAATCTAGAAAAAAAATCTAGAAAAAAATCTAGAAAAAAAATCTAGAAAAAAATCTAGAAAAAAAATCTAGAAAAAAAATCTAGAAAAAAAATCTAGAAAAAAAATCTAGAAAAAAAATCTAGAAAAAAAATCTAGAAAAAAAATCTAGAAAAAAAATCTAGAAAAAAAATCTAGAAAAAAAATCTAGAAAAAAAATCTAGAAAAAAAATCTAGAAAAAAAATCTAGAAAAAAAATCTAGAAAAAAAATCTAGAAAAAAAAAAAAATCTAAAAAAAAAATATATAAAAAAAATATAGAAAAAAAATCTAGAAAAAAAATCTAGAAAAAAAATCTAGAAAAAAAATCTAGAAAAAAAATCTAGAAAAAAAATCTAGAAAAAAAATCTAGAAAAAAAATCTAGAAAAAAAATCTAGAAAAAAAATCTAGAAAAAAAATCTAGAAAAAAAATCTAGAAAAAAAATCTAGAAAAAAATCTAGAAAAAAATCTAGAAAAAAAATCTAGAAAAAAAATCTAGAAAAAAATGAAAAAAAATCTAGAAAAAAAATCTAGAAAAAAAATCTAGAAAAAAAATCTAGAAAAAAAATCTAGAAAAAAAATCTAGAAAAAAAATCTAGAAAAAAAATCTAGAAAAAAAATCTAGAAAAAAAATCTAGAAAAAAAATCTAGAAAAAAAATCTAGAAAAAAATCTAGAAAAAAAATCTAGAAAAAAATCTAGAAAAAAAAAAAATCTAGAAAAAAAATATAGAAAAAAAAAAAAAATCTAGAAAAAAAATCTAGAAAAAAATCTAGAAAAAAAATCTAGAAAAAAATCTAGAAAAAAAATCTAGAAAAAAAATCTAGAAAAAAATCTAGAAAAAAAATCTAGAAAAAAAATCTAGAAAAAAAATCTAGAAAAAAATCTAGAAAAAAAATCTAGAAAAAAAATCTAGAAAAAAAATCTAGAAAAAAAATCTAGAAAAAAAATCTAGAAAAAAATCTAGAAAAAAATCTAGAAAAAAAATCTAGAAAAAAATCTAGAAAAAAAATCTAGAAAAAAAATCTAAAAAAAAAATCTAGAAAAGAAATCTAGAAAAAAATCTAGAAAAAAATCTAGAAAAAAATCTAGAAAAAAAATCTAGAAAAAAAATCTAGAAAAAAAATCTAGAAAAAAAATCTAGAAAAAAAATCTAGAAAAAAAATCTAGAAAAAAAATCTAGAAAAAAAAAAAATCTAGAAAAAAAATCTAGAAAAAAAATCTAGAAAAAAATCTAGAAAAAAAATCTAGAAAAAAAATCTAGAAAAAAAATCTAGAAAAAAATCTAGAAAAAAAATCTAGAAAAAAAATCTAGAAAAAAAATCTAGAAAAAAATCTAGAAAAAAATCTAGAAAAAAAATCTAGAAAAAAAATCTAGAAAAAAAATCTAGAAAAAAAATCTAGAAAAAAATCTAGAAAAAAAATCTAGAAAAAAAATCTAGAAAAAAAATCTAGAAAAAAAATCTAGAAAAAAAATCTAGAAAAAAAATCTAGAAAAAAAATCTAGAAAAAAAATCTAGAAAAAAATCTAGAAAAAAAATCTAGAAAAAAAATCTAGAAAAAAAATCTAGAAAAAAAATCTAGAAAAAAAATCTAGAAAAAAAATCTAGAAAAAAAATCTAGAAAAAAAATCTAGAAAAAAAATCTAGAAAAAAAATCTAGAAAAAAAATCTAGAAAAAAAATCTAGAAAAAAAATCTAGAAAAAAAATCTAGAAAAAAAATCTAGAAAAAAATCTAGAAAAAAAATCTAGAAAAAAAAAAATCTAGAAAAAAAATCTAGAAAAAAAAAAATCTAGAAAAAAAATCTAGAAAAAAAATCTAGAAAAAAAATCTAGAAAAAAAATCTAGAAAAAAAATCTAGAAAAAAATCTAGAAAAAAAATCTAGAAAAAAAATCTAGAAAAAAATCTAGAAAAAAAATCTAGAAAAAAAATCTAGAAAAAAAATCTAGAAAAAAAATCTAGAAAAAAAATCTAGAAAAAAATCTAGAAAAAAATCTAGAAAAAAAATCTAGAAAAAAAATCTAGAAAAAAAATCTAGAAAAAAAATCTAGAAAAAAATCTAGAAAAAAAATCTAGAAAAAAAATCTAGAAAAAAAATCTAGAAAAAAATCTAGAAAAAAAATCTAGAAAAAAAATCTAGAAAAAAAATCTAGAAAAAAAATCTAGAAAAAAAATCTAGAAAAAAAATCTAGAAAAAAAGAAAAAAAATCTAGAAAAAAAATCTAGAAAAAAAATCTAGAAAAAAAATCTAGAAAAAAAATCTAGAAAAAAAATCTAGAAAAAAAATCTAGAAAAAAAATCTAGAAAAAAAATCTAGAAAAAAAATCTAGAAAAAAAATCTAGAAAAAAAATCTAGAAAAAAAATCTAGAAAAAAAATCTAGAAAAAAAATCTAGAAAAAAAATCTAGAAAAAAATCTAGAAAAAAAATCTAGAAAAAAAATCTAGAAAAAAAATCTAGAAAAAAAATCTAAAAAAAAATCTAGAAAAAAAATCTAGAAAAAAAATCTAGAAAAAAAATCTAGAAAAAAAATCTAGAAAAAAAATCTAGAAAAAAAATCTAGAAAAAAAATCTAGAAAAAAAATCTAGAAAAAAAATCTAGAAAAAAATAGAAGAAAAAAAATCTAGAAAAAAAATATAAAAAAAATCTAGAAAAAAATCTAGAAAAAAATCTAGAAAAAAAATCTAGAAAAAAATCTAGAAAAAAAATCTAGAAAAAAATCTAGAAAAAAATCTAGAAAAAAAATCTAGAAAAAAAAAAATCTAGAAAAAAAATCTAGAAAAAAATCTAGAAAAAAAATCTAGAAAAAAAATCTAGAAAAAAAATCTAGAAAAAAATCTAGAAAAAAAATCTAGAAAAAAATCTAGAAAAAAAATCTAGAAAAAAAATCTAGAAAAAAAATCTAGAAAAAAAATCTAGAAAAAAAATCTAGAAAAAAAATCTAGAAAAAAAAAGAAGAAAAAAATCTAGAAAAAAAATCTAGAAAAAAAATCTAGAAAAAAAATCTAGAAAAAAAATCTAGAAAAAAAATCTAGAAAAAAAATCTAGAAAAAAAAGAAAAAAAATCTAGAAAAAAATCTAGAAAAAAATCTAGAAAAAAAATCTAGAAAAAAAATCTAGAAAAAAAATCTAGAAAAAAATCTAGAAAAAAAATCTAGAAAAAAAATCTAGAAAAAAATCTAGAAAAAAATCTAGAAAAAAAATCTAGAAAAAAAATCTAGAAAAAAAATCTAGAAAAAAATCTAGAAAAAAAAAATCTAGAAAAAAATCTAGAAAAAAAATCTAGAAAAAAAATCTAGAAAAAAATCTAGAAAAAAAATCTAGAAAAAAATCTAGAAAAAAATCTAGAAAAAAAATCTAGAAAAAAAATCTAGAAAAAAAATCTAGAAAAAAATCTAGAAAAAAAATCTAGAAAAAAATCTAGAAAAAAAATCTAGAAAAAAAATCTAGAAAAAAATCTAGAAAAAAATCTAGAAAAAAAATCTAGAAAAAAAATCTAGAAAAAAAATCTAGAAAAAAATCTAGAAAAAAAATCTAGAAAAAAAATCTAGAAAAAAAATCTAGAAAAAAATCTAGAAAAAAAATCTAGAAAAAAAATCTAGAAAAAAATCTAGAAAAAAAATCTAGAAAAAAATCTAGAAAAAAAATCTAGAAAAAAAATCTAGAAAAAAATCTAGAAAAAAAATCTAGAAAAAAATCTAGAAAAAAAATCTAGAAAAAAAATCTAGAAAAAAATCTAGAAAAAAAATCTAGAAAAAAAATCTAGAAAAAAATCTAGAAAAAAAATCTAGAAAAAAAATCTAGAAAAAAAATCTAGAAAAAAAATCTAGAAAAAAAATCTAGAAAAAAAATCTAGAAAAAAATCTAGAAAAAAAATCTAGAAAAAAAATCTAGAAAAAAAATCTAGAAAAAAAATCTAGAAAAAAAATCTAGAAAAAAAAGAAAAAAAATCTAGAAAAAAAATCTAGAAAAAAAATCTAGAAAAAAAATCTAGAAAAAAAATCTAGAAAAAAAATCTAGAAAAAAAATCTAGAAAAAAAATCTAGAAAAAAAATCTAGAAAAAAAATCTAGAAAAAAAATCTAGAAAAAAAATCTAGAAAAAAAATCTAGAAAAAAAATCTAGAAAAAAAATCTAGAAAAAAAAATCTAGAAAAAAAATCTAGAAAAAAATCTAGAAAAAAATCTAGAAAAAAAATCTAGAAAAAAAATCTAGAAAAAAAATCTAGAAAAAAATCTAGAAAAAAAATCTAGAAAAAAAATCTAGAAAAAAAAAAAAAATCTAGAAAAAAAATCTAGAAAAAAAATCTAGAAAAAAAATCTAGAAAAAAAATCTAGAAAAAAAATCTAGAAAAAAAATCTAGAAAAAAAATCTAGAAAAAAAATCTAGAAAAAAAATCTAGAAAAAAAATCTAGAAAAAAAATCTAGAAAAAAAATCTAGAAAAAAAATCTAGAAAAAAAATCTAGAAAAAAATCTAGAAAAAAAATCTAGAAAAAAAATCTAGAAAAAAAATCTAGAAAAAAAATCTAGAAAAAAATCTAGAAAAAAAATCTAGAAAAAAAATCTAGAAAAAAAATCTAGAAAAAAAATCTAGAAAAAAAATCTAGAAAAAAAATCTAGAAAAAAATCTAGAAAAAAAATCTAGAAAAAAATCTAGAAAAAAATCTAGAAAAAAAATCTAGAAAAAAAATCTAGAAAAAAATCTAGAAAAAAAATCTAGAAAAAAATCTAGAAAAAAATCTAGAAAAAAAATCTAGAAAAAAAATCTAGAAAAAAAATCTAGAAAAAAAATCTAGAAAAAAAATCTAGAAAAAAATCTAGAAAAAAATCTAGAAAAAAATCTAGAAAAAAAATCTAGAAAAAAAATCTAGAAAAAAAATCTAGAAAAAAAATCTAGAAAAAAAATCTAGAAAAAAATCTAGAAAAAAAATCTAGAAAAAAAATCTAGAAAAAAATCTAGAAAAAAAATCTAGAAAAAAAATCTAGAAAAAAATCTAGAAAAAAAATCTAGAAAAAAAATCTAGAAAAAAATCTAGAAAAAAAATCTAGAAAAAAAATCTAGAAAAAAAATCTAGAAAAAAAATCTAGAAAAAAAATCTAGAAAAAAAATCTAGAAAAAAAATCTAGAAAAAAATCTAGAAAAAAAATCTAGAAAAAAAATCTAGAAAAAAATCTAGAAAAAAAATCTAGAAAAAAAATCTAGAAAAAAAATCTAGAAAAAAAATCTAGAAAAAAAATCTAGAAAAAAAATCTAGAAAAAAATCTAGAAAAAAATCTAGAAAAAAAATCTAGAAAAAAAATCTAGAAAAAAAATCTAGAAAAAAATCTAGAAAAAAAATCTAGAAAAAAAATCTAGAAAAAAAATCTAGAAAAAAAATCTAGAAAAAAAATCTAGAAAAAAAAAAAAAAATAGAAAAAAAATCTAGAAAAAAAATCTAGAAAAAAAATCTAGAAAAAAAATCTAGAAAAAAAATCTAGAAAAAAAATCTAGAAAAAAAATCTAGAAAAAAAATCTAGAAAAAAATCTAGAAAAAAAATCTAGAAAAAAAATCTAGAAAAAAATCTAGAAAAAAAATCTAGAAAAAAATCTAGAAAAAAAATCTAGAAAAAAAATCTAGAAAAAAAATCTAGAAAAAAATCTAGAAAAAAAATCTAGAAAAAAATCTAGAAAAAAAATCTAGAAAAAAAATCTAGAAAAAAATCTAGAAAAAAAATCTAGAAAAAAAATCTAGAAAAAAAATCTAGAAAAAAATCTAGAAAAAAAATCTAGAAAAAAAATCTAGAAAAAAATCTAGAAAAAAAATCTAGAAAAAAAAAAAAAAATCTAGAAAAAAATCTAGAAAAAAAATCTAGAAAAAAAATCTAGAAAAAAATCTAGAAAAAAAATCTAGAAAAAAATCTAGAAAAAAATCTAGAAAAAAAATCTAGAAAAAAATCTAGAAAAAAAATCTAGAAAAAAATCTAGAAAAAAAATCTAGAAAAAAATCTAGAAAAAAAATCTAGAAAAAAAATCTAGAAAAAAAATCTAGAAAAAAAATCTAGAAAAAAAATCTAGAAAAAAATCTAGAAAAAAAAAGAAAAAAAATCTAGAAAAAAATCTAGAAAAAAAATCTAGAAAAAAAATCTAGAAAAAAATCTAGAAAAAAAATCTAGAAAAAAATCTAGAAAAAAATCTAGAAAAAAATCTAGAAAAAAAATCTAGAAAAAAAAAATCTAGAAAAAAAATCTAGAAAAAAAATCTAGAAAAAAAATCTAGAAAAAAAATCTAGAAAAAAATCTAGAAAAAAAATCTAGAAAAAAAATCTAGAAAAAAAATCTAGAAAAAAAATCTAGAAAAAAAATCTAGAAAAAAAATCTAGAAAAAAAATCTAGAAAAAAAATCTAGAAAAAAAATCTAGAAAAAAAATCTAGAAAAAAAATCTAGAAAAAAAATCTAGAAAAAAATCTAGAAAAAAAATCTAGAAAAAAAATCTAGAAAAAAATCTAGAAAAAAATCTAGAAAAAAAATCTAGAAAAAAAATCTAGAAAAAAAATCTAGAAAAAAAATCTAGAAAAAAATCTAGAAAAAAAATCTAGAAAAAAATCTAGAAAAAAAATCTAGAAAAAAAATCTAGAAAAAAAAAAAAAAATCTAGAAAAAAAATCTAGAAAAAAAATCTAGAAAAAAATCTAGAAAAAAAATCTAGAAAAAAAATCTAGAAAAAAAATCTAGAAAAAAATCTAGAAAAAAAATCTAGAAAAAAAATCTAGAAAAAAAATCTAGAAAAAAATCTAGAAAAAAAATCTAGAAAAAAATCTAGAAAAAAAATCTAGAAAAAAAATCTAGAAAAAAAATCTAGAAAAAAAATCTAGAAAAAAAATCTAGAAAAAAAAGAAAAAAAATCTAGAAAAAAATCTAGAAAAAAAATCTAGAAAAAAAATCTAGAAAAAAAATCTAGAAAAAAAATCTAGAAAAAAAAAAAAATCTAGAAAAAAAATCTAGAAAAAAAATCTAGAAAAAAAATCTAGAAAAAAAATCTAGAAAAAAAATCTAGAAAAAAAAAATCTAAAAAAAAAAAAAAATATAGAAAAAAAATCTAGAAAAAAAATCTAGAAAAAAAAAAATCTAGAAAAAAAATCTAGAAAAAAAATCTAGAAAAAAATCTAGAAAAAAAATCTAGAAAAAAAATCTAGAAAAAAAATCTAGAAAAAAAATCTAGAAAAAAAATCTAGAAAAAAATCTAGAAAAAAATCTAGAAAAAAAATCTAGAAAAAAATCTAGAAAAAAAATCTAGAAAAAAATCTAGAAAAAAATCTAGAAAAAAATCTAGAAAAAAAATCTAGAAAAAAAATCTAGAAAAAAAATCTAGAAAAAAAATCTAGAAAAAAAATCTAGAAAAAAATCTAGAAAAAAAATCTAGAAAAAAAATCTAGAAAAAAATCTAGAAAAAAAATCTAGAAAAAAATCTAGAAAAAAAATCTAGAAAAAAAATCTAGAAAAAAAATCTAGAAAAAAATCTAGAAAAAAATCTAGAAAAAAAATCTAGAAAAAAAATCTAGAAAAAAAATCTAGAAAAAAAATCTAGAAAAAAAATCTAGAAAAAAAATCTAGAAAAAAAATCTAGAAAAAAAGAAAAAAAATCTAGAAAAAAAATCTAGAAAAAAAATCTAGAAAAAAAATCTAGAAAAAAATCTAGAAAAAAAATCTAGAAAAAAAAAAAAAAATCTAGAAAAAAAAAAATCTAGAAAAAAAATCTAGAAAAAAAATCTAGAAAAAAAATCTAGAAAAAAATCTAGAAAAAAAATCTAGAAAAAAAATCTAGAAAAAAATCTAGAAAAAAAATCTAGAAAAAAAATCTAGAAAAAAATCTAGAAAAAAAATCTAGAAAAAAAATCTAGAAAAAAAATCTAGAAAAAAAATCTAGAAAAAAAATCTAGAAAAAAAATCTAGAAAAAAAATCTAGAAAAAAAATCTAGAAAAAAATCTACAAAAAAAATCTAGAAAAAAAATCTAGAAAAAAAATCTAGAAAAAAATCTAGAAAAAAAATCTAGAAAAAAAAAATCTAGAAAAAAAATCTAGAAAAAAAATCTAGAAAAAAAATCTAGAAAAAAAATCTAGAAAAAAAATCTAGAAAAAAAATCTAGAAAAAAAATCTAGAAAAAAAATCTAGAAAAAAAATCTAGAAAAAAAATCTAGAAAAAAATCTAGAAAAAAAATCTAGAAAAAAAATCTAGAAAAAAATCTAGAAAAAAAATCTAGAAAAAAAATCTAAAAAAAATCTAGAAAAAAATCTAGAAAAAAATCTAGAAAAAAATCTAGAAAAAAAATCTAGAAAAAAAATCTAGAAAAAAAATCTAGAAAAAAAATCTAGAAAAAAATCTAGAAAAAAAATCTAGAAAAAAAATCTAGAAAAAAAATCTAGAAAAAAAATCTAGAAAAAAAATCTAGAAAAAAAATCTAGAAAAAAAATCTAGAAAAAAAATCTAGAAAAAAATCTAGAAAAAAATCTAGAAAAAAAATCTAGAAAAAAAATCTAGAAAAAAAATCTAGAAAAAAAATCTAGAAAAAAAATCTAGAAAAAAAATCTAGAAAAAAATCTAGAAAAAAAATCTAGAAAAAAAATCTAGAAAAAAAATCTAGAAAAAAAATCTAGAAAAAAAATCTAGAAAAAAAATCTAGAAAAAAAATCTAGAAAAAAAATCTAGAAAAAAAATCTAGAAAAAAAATCTAGAAAAAAAATCTAGAAAAAAAATCTAGAAAAAAATCTAGAAAAAAAATCTAGAAAAAAATCTAGAAAAAAATCTAGAAAAAAAATCTAGAAAAAAAATCTAGAAAAAAAATCTAGAAAAAAAATCTAGAAAAAAAATCTAGAAAAAAAATCTAGAAAAAAAATCTAGAAAAAAAATCTAGAAAAAAATCTAGAAAAAAAATCTAGAAAAAAAATCTAGAAAAAAAATCTAGAAAAAAAATCTAGAAAAAAAATCTAGAAAAAAAATCTAGAAAAAAAATCTAGAAAAAAAATCTAGAAAAAAAATCTAGAAAAAAAATCTAGAAAAAAAATCTAGAAAAAAAATCTAGAAAAAAAATCTAGAAAAAAAATCTAGAAAAAAAATCTAGAAAAAAATCTAGAAAAAAAATCTAGAAAAAAAATCTAGAAAAAAAATCTAGAAAAAAAATCTAGAAAAAAAATCTAGAAAAAAATCTAGAAAAAAAATCTAGAAAAAAAATCTAGAAAAAAAATCTAGAAAAAAAATCTAGAAAAAAATCTAGAAAAAAAATCTAGAAAAAAATCTAGAAAAAAAATCTAGAAAAAAATCTAGAAAAAAAATCTAGAAAAAAAATCTAGAAAAAAAATCTAGAAAAAAAATCTAGAAAAAAAATCTAGAAAAAAAATCTAGAAAAAAATCTAGAAAAAAAATCTAGAAAAAAAATCTAGAAAAAAAATCTAGAAAAAAAATCTAGAAAAAAAATCTAGAAAAAAATCTAGAAAAAAAATCTAGAAAAAAATCTAGAAAAAAAATCTAGAAAAAAAATCTAGAAAAAAAATCTAGAAAAAAAATCTAGAAAAAAAATCTAGAAAAAAAATCTAGAAAAAAAATCTAGAAAAAAAATCTAGAAAAAAAATCTAGAAAAAAATCTAGAAAAAAATCTAGAAAAAAAATCTAGAAAAAAAATCTAGAAAAAAAATCTAGAAAAAAAATCTAGAAAAAAAATCTAGAAAAAAAATCTAGAAAAAAATCTAGAAAAAAAATCTAGAAAAAAAATCTAGAAAAAAATCTAGAAAAAAAATCTAGAAAAAAAATCTAGAAAAAAATCTAGAAAAAAAATCTAGAAAAAAAATCTAGAAAAAAATCTAGAAAAAAAATCTAGAAAAAAAATCTAGAAAAAAAATCTAGAAAAAAATCTAGAAAAAAATCTAGAAAAAAAATCTAGAAAAAAAATCTAGAAAAAAAATCTAGAAAAAAAATCTAGAAAAAAAATCTAGAAAAAAAATCTAGAAAAAAAATCTAGAAAAAAATCTAGAAAAAAATCTAGAAAAAAAATCTAGAAAAAAAATCTAGAAAAAAATCTAGAAAAAAAATCTAGAAAAAAAATCTAGAAAAAAAATCTAGAAAAAAATCTAGAAAAAAAATCTAGAAAAAAATCTAGAAAAAAAATCTAGAAAAAAAATCTAGAAAAAAAATCTAGAAAAAAAATCTAGAAAAAAAATCTAGAAAAAAAATCTAGAAAAAAATCTAGAAAAAAAATCTAGAAAAAAATCTAGAAAAAAAATCTAGAAAAAAATCTAGAAAAAAATCTAAAAAAATCTAAAAAGAATCTAGAAAAAAAATCTAGAAAAAAAGAAAAAAATCTAGAAAAAAAATCTAGAAAAAAAATCTAGAAAAAAAATCTAGAAAAAAATCTAGAAAAAAAATCTAAAAAAAAATCTAGAAAAAAAATCTAGAAAAAAAATCTAGAAAAAAAATCTAGAAAAAAAATCTAGAAAAAAAATCTAGAAAAAAAATCTAGAAAAAAAATCTAGAAAAAAAATCTAGAAAAAAAATCTAGAAAAAAAATCTAGAAAAAAAATCTAGAAAAAAATCTAGAAAAAAAATCTAGAAAAAAAATCTAGAAAAAAAATCTAGAAAAAAAATCTAGAAAAAAATCTAGAAAAAAATCTAGAAAAAAAATCTAGAAAAAAAATCTAGAAAAAAAATCTAGAAAAAAAATCTAGAAAAAAAATCTAGAAAAAAAATCTAGAAAAAAAATCTAGAAAAAAATCTAGAAAAAAAATCTAGAAAAAAAATCTAGAAAAAAAATCTAGAAAAAAAATCTAGAAAAAAATCTAGAAAAAAATCTAGAAAAAAAATCTAGAAAAAAATCTAGAAAAAAATCTAGAAAAAAAATCTAGAAAAAAATCTAGAAAAAAAATCTAGAAAAAAATCTAGAAAAAAAATCTAGAAAAAAAATCTAGAAAAAAAATCTAGAAAAAAATCTAGAAAAAAAATCTAGAAAAAAATCTAGAAAAAAAATCTAGAAAAAAAATCTAGAAAAAAAATCTAGAAAAAAAATCTAGAAAAAAAATCTAGAAAAAAATCTAGAAAAAAAATCTAGAAAAAAAATCTAGAAAAAAAATCTAGAAAAAAATCTAGAAAAAAAATCTAGAAAAAAAGAAAAAAAATCTAGAAAAAAAATCTAGAAAAAAATCTAGAAAAAAAATCTAGAAAAAAAATCTAGAAAAAAAAAAAATCTAGAAAAAAATCTAGAAAAAAAATCTAGAAAAAAAATCTAGAAAAAAAATCTAGAAAAAAAATCTAGAAAAAAAATCTAGAAAAAAAATCTAAAAAAAATCTAGAAAAAAATCTAGAAAAAAATCTAGAAAAAAAATCTAGAAAAAAAATCTAGAAAAAAAATCTAGAAAAAAATCTAGAAAAAAAATCTAGAAAAAAAATCTAGAAAAAAATCTAGAAAAAAAATCTAGAAAAAAAATCTAGAAAAAAATCTAGAAAAAAAATCTAGAAAAAAAATCTAGAAAAAAAATCTAGAAAAAAAATCTAGAAAAAAAATCTAGAAAAAAAAAAAAATCTAGAAAAAAAATCTAGAAAAAAAATCTAGAAAAAAAATCTAGAAAAAAAATCTAGAAAAAAAATCTAGAAAAAAAATCTAGAAAAAAATCTAGAAAAAAAATCTAGAAAAAAAATCTAGAAAAAAAATCTAGAAAAAAAATCTAGAAAAAAAATCTAGAAAAAAAATCTAGAAAAAAAATCTAGAAAAAAAATCTAGAAAAAAAATCTAGAAAAAAAATCTAGAAAAAAAATCTAGAAAAAAAATCTAGAAAAAAAATCTAGAAAAAAATCTAGAAAAAAAATCTAGAAAAAAAATCTAGAAAAAAATCTAGAAAAAAAATCTAGAAAAAAAATCTAGAAAAAAATCTAGAAAAAAAATCTAGAAAAAAATCTAGAAAAAAATCTAGAAAAAAAATCTAGAAAAAAAATCTAGAAAAAAATCTAGAAAAAAAATCTAGAAAAAAAAAGAAAAAAAATCTAGAAAAAAAATCTAGAAAAAAATCTAGAAAAAAAATCTAGAAAAAAAATCTAGAAAAAAAATCTAGAAAAAAAATCTAGAAAAAAAATCTAGAAAAAAATCTAGAAAAAAAATCTAGAAAAAAAATCTAGAAAAAAATCTAGAAAAAAAATCTAGAAAAAAAATCTAGAAAAAAATCTAGAAAAAAATCTAGAAAAAAAATCTAGAAAAAAAATCTAGAAAAAAAATCTAGAAAAAAAATCTAGAAAAAAAAAATCTAGAAAAAAATCTAGAAAAAAAATCTAGAAAAAAAATCTAGAAAAAAATCTAGAAAAAAAATCTAGAAAAGAAATCTAGAAAAAAATCTAGAAAAAAAATCTAGAAAAAAAATCTAGAAAAAAAATCTAGAAAAAAAATCTAGAAAAAAAATCTAGAAAAAAATCTAGAAAAAAAATCTAGAAAAAAAATCTAGAAAAAAATCTAGAAAAAAAATCTAGAAAAAAAATCTAGAAAAAAAAAAAATCTAGAAAAAAATCTAGAAAAAAAATCTAGAAAAAAAATCTAGAAAAAAAATCTAGAAAAAAAATCTAGAAAAAAAATCTAGAAAAAAAATCTAGAAAAAAATCTAGAAAAAAAATCTAGAAAAAAAATCTAGAAAAAAAATCTAGAAAAAAAATCTAGAAAAAAAATCTAGAAAAAAAATCTAGAAAAAAAATCTAGAAAAAAAATCTAGAAAAAAAATCTAGAAAAAAATCTAGAAAAAAAATCTAGAAAAAAAATCTAGAAAAAAATCTAGAAAAAAATCTAGAAAAAAAATCTAGAAAAAAATCTAGAAAAAAAATCTAGAAAAAAAATCTAGAAAAAAATCTAGAAAAAAATCTAGAAAAAAATCTAGAAAAAAAATCTAGAAAAAAAATCTAGAAAAAAAATCTAGAAAAAAAATCTAGAAAAAAAATCTAGAAAAAAAATCTAGAAAAAAAATCTAGAAAAAAAATCTAGAAAAAAATCTAGAAAAAAAATCTAGAAAAAAAATCTAGAAAAAAAATCTAGAAAAAAAATCTAGAAAAAAAATCTAGAAAAAAAATCTAGAAAAAAAATCTAGAAAAAAAATCTAGAAAAAAAATCTAGAAAAAAATCTAGAAAAAAAATCTAGAAAAAAAATCTAGAAAAAAAATCTAGAAAAAAAATCTAGAAAAAAAATCTAGAAAAAAAATCTAGAAAAAAAATCTAGAAAAAAAATCTAGAAAAAAAATCTAGAAAAAAAATCTAGAAAAAAAATCTAGAAAAAAAATCTAGAAAAAAAATCTAGAAAAAAAATCTAGAAAAAAAAAAATCTAGAAAAAAAATCTAGAAAAAAAAAAAATCTAGAAAAAAATCTAGAAAAAAAATCTAGAAAAAAAATCTAGAAAAAAATCTAGAAAAAAAATCTAGAAAAAAAATCTAGAAAAAAATCTAGAAAAAAAATCTAGAAAAAAATCTAGAAAAAAAATCTAGAAAAAAAATCTAGAAAAAAAATCTAGAAAAAAAATCTAGAAAAAAATCTAGAAAAAAATCTAGAAAAAAAATCTAGAAAAAAAATCTAGAAAAAAAATCTAGAAAAAAAATCTAGAAAAAAAATCTAGAAAAAAAATCTAGAAAAAAAATCTAGAAAAAAAATCTAGAAAAAAAATCTAGAAAAAAAATCTAGAAAAAAAATCTAGAAAAAAATCTAGAAAAAAAATCTAGAAAAAAAATCTAGAAAAAAAATCTAGAAAAAAAATCTAGAAAAAAAATCTAGAAAAAAAATCTAGAAAAAAAATCTAGAAAAAAAATCTAGAAAAAAATCTAGAAAAAAAATCTAGAAAAAAAATCTAGAAAAAAAATCTAGAAAAAAAAAAAATCTAGAAAAAAAATCTAGAAAAAAAATCTAGAAAAAAAATCTAGAAAAAAATCTAGAAAAAAATCTAGAAAAAAAATCTAGAAAAAAAATCTAGAAAAAAATCTAGAAAAAAATCTAGAAAAAAAATCTAGAAAAAAAATCTAGAAAAAAAATCTAGAAAAAAAATCTAGAAAAAAAATCTAGAAAAAAAATCTAGAAAAAAATCTAGAAAAAAAATCTAGAAAAAAAATCTAGAAAAAAAATCTAGAAAAAAAATCTAGAAAAAAAATCTAGAAAAAAATCTAGAAAAAAAATCTAGAAAAAAAATCTAGAAAAAAATCTAGAAAAAAATCTAGAAAAAAAATCTAGAAAAAAAATCTAGAAAAAAATCTAGAAAAAAAATCTAGAAAAAAAATCTAGAAAAAAAATCTAGAAAAAAAATCTAGAAAAAAAATCTAGAAAAAAAATCTAGAAAAAAAATCTAGAAAAAAAATCTAGAAAAAAATCTAGAAAAAAAATCTAGAAAAAAAATCTAGAAAAAAAATCTAGAAAAAAATCTAGAAAAAAAATCTAGAAAAAAAAAAAAAAATCTAGAAAAAAAATCTAGAAAAAAAATCTAGAAAAAAAATCTAGAAAAAAAATCTAGAAAAAAATCTAGAAAAAAAATCTAGAAAAAAAATCTAGAAAAAAATCTAGAAAAAAAATCTAGAAAAAAAATCTAGAAAAAAATCTAGAAAAAAAATCTAGAAAAAAAATCTAGAAAAAAATCTAGAAAAAAATCTAGAAAAAAAATCTAGAAAAAAAATCTAGAAAAAAAATCTAGAAAAAAAATCTAGAAAAAAAATCTAGAAAAAAATCTAGAAAAAAAATCTAGAAAAAAAATCTAGAAAAAAAATCTAGAAAAAAATCTAGAAAAAAAATCTAGAAAAAAAATCTAGAAAAAAAATCTAGAAAAAAAATCTAGAAAAAAATCTAGAAAAAAAATCTAGAAAAAAAATCTAGAAAAAAAATCTAGAAAAAAATCTAGAAAAAAAATCTAGAAAAAAATCTAGAAAAAAATCTAGAAAAAAATCTAGAAAAAAAATCTAGAAAAAAAATCTAGAAAAAAATCTAGAAAAAAATCTAGAAAAAAATCTAGAAAAAAAATCTAGAAAAAAAATCTAGAAAAAAATCTAGAAAAAAAATCTAGAAAAAAAATCTAGAAAAAAAATCTAGAAAAAAAATCTAGAAAAAAAATCTAGAAAAAAAAAAAAAAATCTAGAAAAAAAATCTAGAAAAAAAATCTAGAAAAAAATCTAGAAAAAAAATCTAGAAAAAAAATCTAGAAAAAAAATCTAGAAAAAAATCTAGAAAAAAAATCTAGAAAAAAAATCTAGAAAAAAATCTAGAAAAAAAATCTAGAAAAAAAATCTAGAAAAAAAATCTAGAAAAAAAATCTAGAAAAAAAAAAATCTAGAAAAAAAATCTAGAAAAAAATCTAGAAAAAAATCTAGAAAAAAATCTAGAAAAAAAATCTAGAAAAAAAATCTAGAAAAAAATTCTAGAAAAAAAATCTAGAAAAAAATCTAGAAAAAAAATCTAGAAAAAAATCTAGAAAAAAATCTAGAAAAAAAATCTAGAAAAAAAATCTAGAAAAAAAATCTAGAAAAAAATTCTAGAAAAAAAATCTAGAAAAAAAATCTAGAAAAAAAATCTAGAAAAAAAATCTAGAAAAAAAATCTAGAAAAAAAATCTAGAAAAAAAATCTAGAAAAAAAATCTAGAAAAAAAATCTAGAAAAAAAATCTAGAAAAAAAATCTAGAAAAAAAATCTAGAAAAAAAATCTAGAAAAAAATCTAGAAAAAAAATCTAGAAAAAAAATCTAGAAAAAAAATCTAGAAAAAAAATCTAGAAAAAAAATCTAGAAAAAAAATCTAGAAAAAAAATCTAGAAAAAAAATCTAGAAAAAAATCTAGAAAAAAAATCTAGAAAAAAAATCTAGAAAAAAAATCTAGAAAAAAAATCTAGAAAAAAAATCTAGAAAAAAAATCTAGAAAAAAATCTAGAAAAAAAATCTAGAAAAAAATCTAGAAAAAAAATCTAGAAAAAAAATCTAGAAAAAAATCTAGAAAAAAAATCTAGAAAAAAAATCTAGAAAAAAAGAAAAAAATCTAGAAAAAAAATCTAGAAAAAAAATCTAGAAAAAAAATCTAGAAAAAAAATCTAGAAAAAAAATCTAGAAAAAAAATCTAGAAAAAAAATCTAGAAAAAAAATCTAGAAAAAAAATCTAGAAAAAAAATCTAGAAAAAAAATCTAGAAAAAAAATCTAGAAAAAAAATCTAGAAAAAAAATCTAGAAAAAAAATCTAGAAAAAAAATCTAGAAAAAAATTATAGAAAAAAAATCTAGAAAAAAAATCTAGAAAAAAAATCTAGAAAAAAAATCTAGAAAAAAAATCTAGAAAAAAAATCTAGAAAAAAAATCTAGAAAAAAATCTAGAAAAAAAATCTAGAAAAAAAATCTAGAAAAAAATCTAGAAAAAAAATCTAGAAAAAAAATCTAGAAAAAAAATCTAGAAAAAAAATCTAGAAAAAAAATCTAGAAAAAAAAAAAAAAATCTAGAAAAAAATCTAGAAAAAAAATCTAGAAAAAAAATCTAGAAAAAAATCTAGAAAAAAAATCTAGAAAAAAAATCTAGAAAAAAATCTAGAAAAAAATCTAGAAAAAAATCTAGAAAAAAAATCTAGAAAAAAAATCTAGAAAAAAAATCTAGAAAAAAATCTAGAAAAAAATCTAGAAAAAAATCTAGAAAAAAAATCTAGAAAAAAAATCTAGAAAAAAAATCTAGAAAAAAAATCTAGAAAAAAAATCTAGAAAAAAAATCTAGAAAAAAAATCTAGAAAAAAATCTAGAAAAAAAATCTAGAAAAAAAATCTAGAAAAAAATCTAGAAAAAAAATCTAGAAAAAAAATCTAGAAAAAAAATCTAGAAAAAAAGAAAAAAATCTAGAAAAAAAATCTAGAAAAAAAATCTAGAAAAAAAATCTAGAAAAAAATCTAGAAAAAAAATCTAGAAAAAAATCTAGAAAAAAAATCTAGAAAAAAAATCTAGAAAAAAATCTAGAAAAAAAATCTAGAAAAAAATCTAGAAAAAAATCTAGAAAAAAAATCTAGAAAAAAAATCTAGAAAAAAATCTAGAAAAAAATCTAGAAAAAAAATCTAGAAAAAAATCTAGAAAAAAAATCTAGAAAAAAATCTAGAAAAAAATCTAGAAAAAAAATCTAGAAAAAAAATCTAGAAAAAAAATCTAGAAAAAAATCTAGAAAAAAAATCTAGAAAAAAAATCTAGAAAAAAAATCTAGAAAAAAATCTAGAAAAAAAATCTAGAAAAAAAATCTAGAAAAAAAATCTAGAAAAAAAATCTAGAAAAAAAATCTAGAAAAAAAATCTAGAAAAAAAAAAATCTAGAAAAAAAATCTAGAAAAAAAATCTAGAAAAAAATCTAGAAAAAAAATCTAGAAAAAAAATCTAGAAAAAAAATCTAGAAAAAAAATCTAGAAAAAAAATCTAGAAAAAAAATCTAGAAAAAAATCTAGAAAAAAAATCTAGAAAAAAAATCTAGAAAAAAATCTAGAAAAAAAATCTAGAAAAAAAATCTAGAAAAAAATCTAGAAAAAAAATCTAGAAAAAAAATCTAGAAAAAAATCTAGAAAAAAATCTAGAAAAAAAATCTAGAAAAAAAATCTAGAAAAAAAATCTAGAAAAAAATCTAGAAAAAAAATCTAGAAAAAAAATCTAGAAAAAAAATCTAGAAAAAAAATCTAGAAAAAAAATCTAGAAAAAAAATCTAGAAAAAAAATCTAGAAAAAAAATCTAGAAAAAAAATCTAGAAAAAAATCTAGAAAAAAAATCTAGAAAAAAAATCTAGAAAAAAATCTAGAAAAAAAATCTAGAAAAAAAATCTAGAAAAAAATCTAGAAAAAAAATCTAGAAAAAAAATCTAGAAAAAAAATCTAGAAAAAAAATCTAGAAAAAAAATCTAGAAAAAAAATCTAGAAAAAAATCTAGAAAAAAAAATCTAGAAATCTAGAAAAAAAATCTAGAAAAAAAATCTAGAAAAAAATCTAGAAAAAAAATCTAGAAAAAAAATCTAGAAAAAAAATCTAGAAAAAAAATCTAGAAAAAAATCTAGAAAAAAAATCTAGAAAAAAAATCTAGAAAAAAAATCTAGAAAAAAATCTAGAAAAAAAATCTAGAAAAAAATCTAGAAAAAAAATCTAGAAAAAAATCTAGAAAAAAAATCTAGAAAAAAAATCTAGAAAAAAAATCTAGAAAAAAAATCTAGAAAAAAATCTAGAAAAAAAATCTAGAAAAAAAATCTAGAAAAAAAATCTAGAAAAAAAATCTAGAAAAAAAATCTAGAAAAAAAATCTAGAAAAAAATCTAGAAAAAAAATCTAGAAAAAAAATCTAGAAAAAAAATCTAGAAAAAAATCTAGAAAAAAAATCTAGAAAAAAATCTAGAAAAAAAATCTAGAAAAAAAATCTAGAAAAAAATCTAGAAAAAAAATCTAGAAAAAAAATCTAGAAAAAAAATCTAGAAAAAAATCTAAAAAAAAATCTAGAAAAAAAATCTAGAAAAAAAATCTAGAAAAAAAATCTAGAAAAAAAATCTAGAAAAAAATCTAGAAAAAAATCTAGAAAAAAAATCTAGAAAAAAAATCTAGAAAAAAAATCTAGAAAAAAAATCTAGAAAAAAATCTAGAAAAAAAATCTAGAAAAAAAATCTAGAAAAAAAATCTAGAAAAAAAATCTAGAAAAAAATCTCTAGAAAAAAATCTAGAAAAAAAATCTAGAAAAAAATCTAGAAAAAAAATCTAGAAAAAAAATCTAGAAAAAAATCTCTCTAGAAAAAAAATCTAGAAAAAAAATCTAGAAAAAAAATCTAGAAAAAAAATCTAGAAAAAAAATCTAGAAAAAAAATCTAGAAAAAAAATCTAGAAAAAAATCTAGAAAAAAAATCTAGAAAAAAAATCTAGAAAAAAAATCTAGAAAAAAAATCTAGAAAAAAAAAAAAAATCTAGAAAAAAAATCTAGAAAAAAATCTAGAAAAAAATCTAGAAAAAAAATCTAGAAAAAAAATCTAGAAAAAAAATCTAGAAAAAAAAAAAATCTAGAAAAAAAAGAAAAAAAATCTAGAAAAAAAATCTAGAAAAAAAATCTAGAAAAAAAATCTAGAAAAAAATCTAGAAAAAAAATCTAGAAAAAAATCTAGAAAAAAAATCTAGAAAAAAAATCTAGAAAAAAAATCTAGAAAAAAAATCTAGAAAAAAATCTAGAAAAAAAATCTAGAAAAAAAAAAAAATATAGAAAAAAAATCTAGAAAAAAAATCTAGAAAAAAAATCTAGAAAAAAAATCTAGAAAAAAAATCTAGAAAAAAAAAAATCCTAGAAAAAAATCTAGAAAAAAAATCTAGAAAAAAAATCTAGAAAAAAAATCTAGAAAAAAAATCTAGAAAAAAAATCTAGAAAAAAAATCTAGAAAAAAAATCTAGAAAAAAAATCTAGAAAAAAAATCTAGAAAAAAAATCTAGAAAAAAAATATAGAAAAAAAATCTAGAAAAAAAATCTAGAAAAAAATCTAGAAAAAAAATCTAGAAAAAAAATCTAGAAAAAAATCTAGAAAAAAAATCTAGAAAAAAAATCTAGAAAAAAATCTAGAAAAAAATCTAGAAAAAAATCTAGAAAAAAATCTAGAAAAAAAATCTAGAAAAAAAATCTAGAAAAAAATTCTAGAAAAAAATCTAGAAAAAGATACAGAAAAAAAATCTAGAAAAAAAATCTAGAAAAAAATCTAGAAAAAAAATCTAGAAAAAAAATCTAGAAAAAAAATCTAGAAAAAAAATCTAGAAAAAAATCTAGAAAAAAATCTAGAAAAAAAATCTAGAAAAGAAATCTAGAAAAAGATCTAGAAAAAAAATCTAGAAAAGAAATCTAGAAAAAATCCTAGAAAAAAATTCTAGAAAAAAAATCTAGAAAAAAAATCTAGAAAAAAATTCTAGAAAAAAAAAATCTAGAAAAAAATCTAGAAAAAAAATCTAGAAAAAAAATCTAGAAAAAGATCTAGAAAAAAAATCTAGAAAAGAAATCTAGAAAAAAATCTAGAAAAGAAATCTAGAAAAAAAATCTAGAAAAAATCCTAGAAAAAAATTATAGAAAAAAAATCTAGAAAAAGATCTAGAAAAAAAATCTAGAAAAGAAATCTAGAAAAAAATCTAGAAAAAAAATCTAGAAAAAAAATCTAGAAAAAATCCTAGAAAAAAATTCTAGAAAAAAAATCTAGAAAAAAAATCTAGAAAAAAAATCTAGAAAAAAATCTAGAAAAAAAATCTAGAAAAAAATTCTAGAAAAAAATCTAGAAAAAAAATCTAGAAAAAAAATCTAGAAAAAAAATCTAGAAAAAATTATAGAAAAAAAATCTAGAAAAAAAATCTAGAAAAAAATCTAGAAAAAAAATCTAGAAAAAAAATATTGAAAAAAATCTAGAAAAAAAATCTAGAAAAAAAATCTAGAAAAAAATCTAGAAAAAAATTATAGAAAAAAATCTAGAAAAAAATCTAGAAAAAAAATCTAGAAAAAAAATCTAGAAAAAAATTCTAGAAAAAAATTCTAGAAAAAGATACAGAAAAAAAATCTAGAAAAAAAATCTAGAAAAAAATCTAGAAAAAAAATCTAGAAAAAAAATCTAGAAAAAAAATCTAGAAAAAAAATCTAGAAAAAAATCTAGAAAAAAATCTAGAAAAAAAATCTAGAAAAAAAATCTAGAAAAAAATCTAGAAAAAAAATCTAGAAAAGAAATCTAGAAAAAAATCTAGAAAAAAAATCTAGAAAAAAAATCTAGAAAAAATCCTAGAAAATTCTAGAAAAAAATCTAGAAAAAAATCTAGAAAAAAATCTAGAAAAAAAATCTAGAAAAAAAATCTAGAAAAAAAATCTAGAAAAAAAATCTAGAAAAAAAATCTTGAAAAAAAATCTAGAAAAAATCTAGAAAAAAAATCTAGAAAAAAAATCTAGAAAAAAATCTAGAAAAAAAATCTAGAAGAAAATCTAGAAAAAAAATCTAGAAAAAAATCTAGAAAAAAATCTAGAAAAAAATCTAGAAAAAAAATATTGAAAAAAATCTAGAAAAAAAATCTAGAAAAAAATCTAGAAAAAAAAATGGAATTGTGGTAATTTCTGTATTTCAATGCAGCAACTTGCTGAAAATTGTTCAAGAAGTGTGTTCCTTATCATCTAGTCTAAACAGTTCTGTAAAAAAATGTATTTACAGTGCAAATCAATCATGATTTAGACCGTGTTTATGGAATTGTGGTAATTTCTGTATTTTAATGCAGCAACTTGCTGAAAATTGTCCAAAGTGTGTTCTAGTTTAAACAGTTCTGTAAAAAAATGTATTTACAGTGCAAATCAAACATGATTTATACCTTGTTCATGGAATTGTGGTAATTTCTGTATTCCAATGCAGCAACCTTGCTGAAAATTGTCCCAAAGTGTGTTCTAGTTTAAACAGTTCTGTAAAAAAATGTATTTACTGTGCATTTCAAACATGATTTAGACCTTGTTTATGGAATTGTGGTAAAATTTCTAAATTTCATTGCAGCAATTTGCTGAAAATTGACCAAAAAGTGTGTTCCTTATCATCTAGTTTAAACAGTTCTATAGAAAAATGTATTTACAGTGCATTTCAAACATGATTTAGACTTTGTTTATGGAATTGTGGTAATGTCTGTATTTCAATGCAGCAACTTGCTGAAAATTGTCCAAAGTGTGTTCTAGTTTAAACAGTTCTGTAAAAAAATGGATTTACAGTGCAAATCAAATATGATTTAGACCGTGTTTATGGAATTGTGGTAATTTCTGTATTTCAATGCAGCACCTTGCTGAAAATTGTTCAAAAAGTGTGTTCCTTATCATCTAGTCTAAACAGTTCTGTAAAAAAATTTATTTACAGTGCATTTCAAACATGATTTAGACCTTGTTTATGGAATTGTGGTAATTTCTGTATTTCAATGCAGCACCTTGCTGAAAATTGTTCAAAAAGTGTGTTCCTTATCATCTAGTCTAAACAGTTCTGTAAAAAAATGTATTTACAGTGCATTTCAAACATGATTTAGACCTTGTTTATGGAATTGTGGTAATTTCTAAATTTCAATGCAGCAACTTGCTAAAAATTGTTCAAAAAGTCTGTTCCTTATCATCTAGTTTAAACAGTTCTGTAAAAAAATGTATTTACAGTGCAATTAAACGTGAATTAGACCTTGTTTATGGAATTGTGGTAATTTCTGTATTTCAATGCAGCAACTTGCTGAAAATTGTTCAAAAAGTGTGTTCCTTATCAACTAGTCTAAACAGTTCTGTAAAAAAATGTATTTACAGTGCAAATCAAACATGATTTAGACCGTGTTCATGGAATTGTGGTAATTTCTGTATTTCAATGCAGCAACTTGCTGAAAATTGTTCAAAAAGTCTGTTCCTTATCATCTAGTTTAAACAGTTCTGTAAAAAAAATGTAATTACAGTGCATTTCAAACATTATTTAGACCTTGTTGATGGAATTGTGGTAATTTCTAAATTTCAATGCAGCAATTTGCTGAAAATTGACCAAAAAGTGTGTTCCTTATCATCTAGTTGAAACAGTTCTGTAAAAAAATGTATTTACAGTGCAAATCGAACATGATTTAGACCGTGTTTATGGAATTGTGGTAATTTCTAAATTTCAATGCAGCAATTTGCTGAAAATTGACCAAAAAGTGTGTTCCTTATCATCTAGTTGAAACAGTTCTGTAAAAAAATGTAATTACAGTGCATTTCAAACATGATTTAGACCTTGTTTATGGAATTGTGGTAATTTCTGTATTCCAATGCAGCAACCCTGCTGAAAATTGTCCAAAGTGTGTTCTAGTTGAAACAGTTCTTTAAAAAAATGTATTTACAGTACAAATCAAACATGATTTAGACCTTGTTTATGGAATTGTGGTAATTTCTGTATTTCAATGCAGCAACTTGATGAAAATTGTCCAAAGGTTGTTCTAGTTGAAACAGTTCTGTAAAAAAATGTATTTACAGTGCAAATCAAACATGATTTAGACCGTGTTTATGGAATTGTGGTAATTTCTAAATTTCAATGCAGCAACTTGATGAAAATTGATCTAAAGTCTGTTCCTTATCATCTAGTTTAAACAGTTCTGTAAAAAAATGTATTTACAGTGCAAATCAAACATGATTTAGACCTTGTTTATGGAATTGTGGTAATTTCTGTATTTCAATGCAGCAACTTGCTGAAAATTGTTCAAAAAGTCTGTTCCTTATCATCTAGTTTAAACAGTTCTGTAAAAAAATGTATTTACAGTGCAATTAAACGTGAATTAGACCTTGTTTATGGAATTGTGGTAATTTCTGTATTTCAATGCAGCAACTTGCTGAAAATTGTTCAAAAAGTGTGTTCCTTATCATCTAGTCTAAACAGTTCTGTAAAAAAATGTATTTTACAGTGCATTTCAAACATGATTTAGACCTTGTTTATGGAATTGTGGTAATTTCTGTATTTCAATGCAGCAACTTGCTGAAAATTGTTCAAAAAGTGTGTTCCTTACCATCTAGTTTGAACAGTTCTGTAAAAAAATGTATTTACAGTGCAAATCAAACATGATTTAGACCGTGTTTATTGAATTGTGGTAATTTCTAAATTTCAATGCAGCAATTTGCTGAAAATTGACCAAAAAGTGTGTTCCTTATCATCTAGTTTAAACAGTTCTATAGAAAAATGTATTTACAGTGCATTTCAAACATGATTTAGACTTTGTTTATGGAATTGTGGTAATGTCTGTATTTCAATGCAGCAACTTGCTGAAAATTGTCCAAAGTGTGTTCTAGTTTAAACAGTTCTGTAAAAAAATGTATTTACAGTGCATTTCAAACATGATTTACACCTTGTTTATGGAATTGTGGTAATTTCTGTATTTCAATGCAGCAACTTGCTGAAAATTGTTCAAAAAGTGTGTTCCTTACCATCTAGTTTGAACAGTTCTGTAAAAAATTTTATTTACAGTGCAATTAAACGTGAATTAGACCTTGTTTATGGAATTGTGGTAATGTCTGTATTTCAATGCAGCAACTTGCTGAAAATTGTTCAAAAAGTGTGTTCCTTATCATCTAGTCTAAACAGTTCTGTAAAAAAATTTTATTTACAGTGCAAATCAAACATGATTTAGACCGTGTTCATGGAATTGTGGTAATGTCTGTATTTCAATGCAGCAACTTCATGAAAATTGTCCAAAGTGTGTTCTAGTTTAAACAGTTCTGTAAAAAAATGTATTTACAGTGCAAATCAAACATGATTTAGACCTTGTTTATGGAATTGTGGTAATTTCTGTATTTCAATGCAGCAACTTGCTGAAAATTGTCCAAAGTGTGTTCTAGTTTAAACAGTTCTGTAAAAAAATGTATTTACAGTGCAAATCAAACATGATTTAGACCTTGTTTATGGAATTGTGGTAATTTCTGTATTTTAATGCAGCAACTTGCTGAAAATTGTTCAAAAAGTCTGTTCCTTATCATCTAGTTTAAACAGTTCTGTAAAAAAATGTATTTACAGTGCAATTAAACGTGATTTAGACCGTGTTTATGGAATTGTCGTAATTTCTAAATTTCAATGCAGCAATTTGCTGAAAATTGACCAAAAAGTGTGTTCCTTATCATCTAGTTTAAACAGTTCTGTAAAAAAATGTATTTACAGTGCAATTAAACGTGAATTAGACCTTGTTTATGGAATTGTGGTAATTTCAATGCAGCAACTTGCTGAAAATTGTCCAAAGTGTGTTCTAGTTTAAACAAGACTTGAAACCAAACGATGTTTTGGGTAAATATGAACCCTTCCAGTACATTCTGAACGAAGCCCATCAAAGGTAAGGGAATATTTATGCTGAATTCTGTGTTTCTGTTGACTCCAACATAGCGGAGAAATATAGCTTATATCTGAGCGGTGTATATTGAATAGTGAGCGATTTCTGTAACGTTAAAAATAAATGTAACAAGAAGCATTGCATTAAGAAGCAGTGTATCTTTCTGACTATATGTAGAACATGTATATTTAGTCAAAGTTTATGATATCTATTTACGTTATCTTTTCTGCTGACATTTTTGAGTATTTTCTGAACATGAATTCAATGTAAATGGACATTTATGGATATAAATGGCATATTATTGAAAAAAAAAATGTACTGTGTAACATGTCCTATTACTGTCATCTGATGAAGATTTTCAAAAGGTTAGTGAATGATTTATTTTTTAATCCTGCTTTTATAATTTTATATTTTCTGGGACAAAATGACTGCCTCTTGTCTTCGTTTCGGTGGTGGTCTAATTTAATATATATATATATAATATATGTGGTGTGTTTTCGCCGTAAAACATTTAAAAAATCTGACATGCTGGGTAGATGAACAAGGTGTTTATATTTCATTTGAGCTATTGGACTTGTTAATGTGTGGAGGTTAAATATTTCTAAGAATATTTTTGCGCCACAGTTCCAGCTGAACGTGGGAGGGGATGTTCCCAAAAGGGATCACTAACTCCTCATCAGGGTTAAAACCTCAAGTCTACCCCCTCCTTTTTCGAACATTCTGTTGAAAATCGTGCAACATTTCAGCGTCCTGCTACTCATGCCAGGAATGTAGTACATGCATATGATTAGTATGTGTGGATAGAAAATACTCTGACGTTTCTAAAACTGGCTGTGACTGGCTGTGACTATAACAGAGCGTGTGTTTCATCGAAAAGTGCAAGAAAAACTGGTCACTGAAAACTGAAAAAAATATCCATGTGCCACTTGCATGTATTGTTTAAGGGACACCAAATTAAATAGGGCCAAATGATGCAATTCCTACAGCTTCCACACGATGTCGCCAAAAACGTCATTTTCATTGACAAAAATCCTTTGTGTCATGACAAATAGATTCTTCATTCCGTCCAGCCTCGATTTTGGAGGAGAGAAAAAGGGACATTGTTTTCTTGAGTATCTGCTATTGAATACAGATCGCCCAGTGATCAATTTCATCGCTTATTAACGTTTACAAATACCTAAAGTTGGGTTACAAAAGTAGGTTGAAGTCAAAGAATATAGGCAATTTATATAATTTTAAAACATGACGTTCCGAGAGAGAGCTTTTTTCCTGAACCAGACAGGCTATACAAATGGATATTTTGGGCATACATGGACGGATTTAACCGGGAAAAATACCCAATTGTGATGTTTATGGAACATATAGGAGTGGCAACAAAGAATATCATCAAAGGTAATGAATGTTTTATATTTTATTTCTGCGTTTTTGTGTAGCGCCGGCTACGCTAATTCTTTTGTTTACGGGACGTAAACAGGTATATTGGGGTGTTGCATGCTATCAGATAATAGCTTCTCAGGCTTTCGCCGAAAAGCATTTTAAAAATCTGACTTGTTGGCTAGATTCACAACGAGTGTAGCTTTAATTCAATACCCTGTATGTGTGTATTAATGAACGTTTGAGTTTTAACGAGTACATTTGGCATTTAGCGTAGCGCATTTGCATTTCCAGGTGCCTAGTTGAGACGTCTGCATCTCAAGTAGGATAAAAAGGTTAATTGGGTCACACTGTCTGGTTTGAAGGGTTAAAAAAGGCACATCTCTTCAAAACTTCATATGTGTGACTAGGTAACCCTCATGAACTGTAAATCAGTCATTTCTCCCAACAGATGTCAAAGAAAAGCTCTCACACACACACATCAAGGATGGAGTGATAAAGTGCGGTGCTTAAAGACACAGAGAGCAGGCAATGGCATTACCGTAATCCCTAGGCCGTGCCGAGTTCAACGAGATAGCCCGCTTGACCGTAGCACGCTCGGTCTAAGCGCAGCGACCATTAGAAAAGTAGGCCCAAAATGAAGCCTGCAACACCACGTCATTTGCTTTTGGGTGACAGCGGCAGAACCGTTAGGTTTAGAAGGACAATTCAACCACAGGAATGTTCATAAGGTCCTCCCGATCTGTGCAAGCCTAACCTTGACCGTGTGGCATTAACCATTAACCTCTCTGATCTCCCCATCCCGGATCCGGGATCATGAATACAGACTCAAGCTCATTACCATAACGCAACGTTAACTATTCATGAAAATCGCAAATGAAATGAAATAAATATGCCATCTCTCAAGCTTAGCCTTTTGTAAACAACACTGTCATCTCAGATTTTCAAAATATGCTTCTCAACCACAGGAAAACAATCATTTGTGTAAAAGTAGCTAGCTAGCGTAGCATTTAGCGTTAGCATTAGCGTTAGCATCCAGCACGCAACATTTCAACAAAAACATGAAAGCCTTCAAATAAAATAATTTACCTTTGAAGAACTTCGGATGTTTTCAATGAGGAGACTCTCAGTTAGATAGCAAATGCTCAGTTTTTCCAAAAAGATTATTTGTGTATTAGAAATAGCTCCGTTTTGTACATCACATTTGGCTACCAAAAAAACCCGAAAATTCAGTCCTCAAAAAGCAAACTTTTTTCCAAATTAACTCCATAATATCGACTGAAAACATGGCAAACGTTGTTTACAATCAATCCTCAAGGTGTTTTTCACATATCTCTTCGATGATATATCGTTCGTGGAAGCATGGGTTCTCCTCTCAATCAAATGGAAAAATACTTGCACCTGGCTTTGCGCACCAATTTCGACGCAGGACACCAGGCGGACACTTGGAAAATGTAGTCTCTTATGGTCAATCTTCCAATGTAAGTAATACTTACGAGTTGTAACAAAAAAAATGTGTCAGTTAGAGAGTTAGAGTGCCTTGGGACCCAAAAGCATCATCAGTGCTCTTACTCCCCCTTGTGCTGGTCTGGAGAAATGACATAGTGATTCAGGGTACCCAACTAAACCACAAATTACCTCTAAGTCAGCATAATCACAAAACTTTTAGTTGAGCAGCCACTGTATATCTAACAAGCAGGCAAGGGTAAGGAAAAATTCAACTGGGTGACAGCAAACTTGGCTGCCCCCTGCGAGTTGAGGACACACAGACACACATACATACACACACCCCTCCGTGCATTGCTCATTATATGCAGCTTTTTTGTAGAGAGAACTTTCAGGAAGGGATTTGGGGTATATCTATTTAAGCATATTAAAACACTGATCACGTGTATCATCCGATCAACTGTTAATTTACAGATATGATTACGAATACAATTATGGTTATGATGACACACCCCTAATAGTTATGGTCAGTTGGTGATGATTGTGTATAAAGAGTTAAACTCTTGAATTGTGTTAGGAATAGCCTGAATACTTCTTAGAGGGTAGACCGGGGCTGTTTCTCACTTTTTACTTGAGTGTATTTTTTGTATCGGATACATTGATTTCTTAATTTTTAATGGACAGAGTGACAGACAATAGCTCCAAATGAGTGCACATTTCAACCCAAGACTTTGCTTTCTATTAATGTTGAAAAGAGTTTAGTAAAATACAAAAAATACACTCAAGTAAAAAGTGTGAGAAACAGCCCCGGTCTACCCTAATCTGCACTGGATGCTCTCAAATGCACTACTATCACAAAATGTTTCAGATATATGAAGTTATGATTTTGCATGCATTTTGTCATATGCCTGCAGTCAAACAAAATATTGCCCAATTGTTGTACTTGAGTAAAAGTAAAGACACCTAAATAGAAAATGACTCAAGTAAAAGTGAAAGTCACCCAGTAAATTCCGACTTGAGTAAAAAGTCTAAATTATTCGGTTGTCAATATACTTAAGTATCAAAACTAAATGATATTGCTAAAAAATACTTATTAAAGTAAAAGTAATAATAATTTCTAATTCCTTATATTAAGCAAACCAGACGGCACCATTTTCTGGCCTGCTCAGCATTCAAAATGTAACAAGTACTTTTGGGTGTCAGGGAAAATGTTTGGATTAAAAAGTACATAATTTCCTTCAGGAATGTAGTGAAGTACAAGTAAAAGTTGTCAAAAATATTAATATTAAAATAAAGTACAGATCCCCCAAAAATGACTTAATTAGTACTTTAAAATATTTTTACTTAAGTACTTTACACCACTGTTGTTCGGAATACGTTCTCATCTGCAGTGAACCGCACCATTTATTTTTTTGCATTGTAGTTTCGGGAAAATGTCCATAATATATCTGCTGCTAATAGTGGAATGATAGTGTTTCCCCCGCCAGTGTTGTGATTGGTTGTGATATTTGCCTATTGATTTCTCCTGCCGAAGTGGCAGCATCCCCAGTACCCCTGAGGTGACTTACTGCTATTATAAACTGGTTACCAACATAATTAGAGCAGTAAAAATAAATGTTTTGTCATACCCGTGGTATATGGTCTGATTTTCCATGGCTGTCAGCCAATCAGCATTCAGGGCTCAAACCAGAGCCAGATTAAATATGGATGTATATCTTTGTTTGGAATTCTGTGCCTGCCCTGCATGGCTTTCTTTTATCCTGGTGCATCAATGTACTTTGCAATTTGGTAATCCTCTATCAAAAAGCCTGGTAATCTGGACATGACATCTGGTCATCTGGTCATTTGGGCTTGTTCTCACGCAGTCTCTACCATTTCCCTTTAGATGACTAAAAGTATCCGGCACTGAGTAGTGTGTGTGTGTGTGTGTGTGTGTGTGTGTGTGTGTGTGTGTGTGTGTGTGTGTGTGTGTGTGTGTGTGTGTGTGTGTGTGTGTGTGTGTGTGTGTGTGTGTGTGTGTGTGTGTGTGCGTGCGTGTGTGCGTGCACGTGTGCGTGTTTTGAAGAAATTGAAAATTAACTGATGGTCAATGCGAACAATAACATCTTCTATTGAGGACGACGTGATCATTTGAAATATTTGTTTTCAAATAATGTGGTGTTAAGCACTTTATTTCGTTTTTGTACATTAAACACATATAAATGACTTGAATGCCACGACGAAATCCAAAATTAAGGAAATATGTAAGGGATAATTGATGGGAGGCTGGGGATATTTTGATATACTGTGCCTTCATAAAGTTTTCGTACACCTTACTCCACATTTTGTTGTGTAACAGTCTGAATGGATTAAATTGATTTTGTTTCTCACCCCTCCACGCCATAATAACAAAGTGAAAACATGTTTGAAAACATTTTTGCTAATTTATTGAAATTGAAATACATAAATCTAATTTACATAGGTACTCACACCCCTGAGTCAATACATGTTAAAATCACCTTCGCAAGCAATTACACATACTTTCTGGGTGAGTCTCTATTTTAGCTTTGCATACCTGGATTGTACAATATTTGCACATTGTTATTTCAAAAATTATTCAAGCTCTGTCAAGTTGGTTGTTGATCGTTGCTACACAGCCATTTTCATGTCTTGCCATAGATTTTCAAGCCGATTTCAGTCAAAACTGTTACTAGGTCAATCAGGAACATTGAATGTTGTCTTGGTAAGCAACTCCAGTGTATATTTGGCCTTGTGTTTAAGGTTACTGTCATGCTGAAAGGTGAATTTCACTCCCAGTGTTTGTTGGAAAGCAGACTGACCAAGGTTTTCCTCTAGGATTTTGCCTGTGCTTCACTCTATTCAGTTTCTTTTTAATCCTAAAAAAAAAAAAAAATTGTCCTTGCCGATGACAAGCATATCCATAACATGATGCAGCCACCAACATGCTTGAAAATATGAAGATCAGTGATGTGTTGTGTTGGATTTGCCCCAAACATAACGCTTTGTTTTCAAGTCATAAAGTACATTTGTTAGTATTTTCTGTTTTTGCAGTTTTACTTTATTGCCTTATTGCATATATAATGCATGTTTGGGAATATTTTTATTCTGTACAGGCTTCCTTCTTTTCACTCTGTCATTTAGGTTAGGTCATTTAGGTTGTGGAGTAATAACGTTGTTGATCCATCCTCAGTTTTCTCCTGTCACAGCCATTACAATCTGTAACTGTTTTAAAGTCACCATTGTTCTCATTGTAAAATACCTGAGTAGTTTCCTGCCTCTCCGGCAACTAGGAAGGACACCTATATATTTGTAGTGACTGGGTGTATTGATACCCTATCTAAAGTGTAATTAATAACTTCCCCATGCTCAAAGGGATATTCAAAGTCTGCTTTTTTTTTTTTTTTACATATCTATCAATAGGTGCACTTCTTCGCGAGGCATTTAGAAATCTTCCCTGGTCTTTGTTGTTGAATCTGTGTTTGATATTCACTGCTCGACTGAGGGACCTTACATATTGTAATTGTATGTGTGGGGTACAGAGATGAGGTAGTCATTCAGAAATCATGTTAAACACTATTATTGCACACAGAATGAGTCCATGCAACATTCTATGCACATTTTTACTCCTGAACTTATTAAAGCTTGCCATAAAAAAAGGTGTTGAATACTTATCGACTCGAGACGTTTCAATTTTTCAATGTTTATTAATTTGTGAAAATGTCTAAAAACATAATTCAACTATGACATTATGGTGTATTGTGTGTAGGCCCGTGACACAACATCTTAATTTAATCCATATTAAATTCAGTCTGTAACACAAGAAAAACGTGGAAAACTTTAACTAGTGACTCTCAAACCTAGATCCGGGAGAGTAATCATAGCCTCAAACGAATTAGCAATAACGCAGCGGACATAAATTCCCCTAGAAAATGTTCCTATTCATGAAAATCACAAATGAAATATATTGAGACACAGCTCAATATATTTTGTTAATCACACTGTCATCTCAGATTTTCAAAATATGCTTTACAGCCAACGATAGACAAGCATTTGTGTAAGTTTATCATGGCATAATGACTGGCAGCAGGCAACATTTTTACGAAAATAAGAAAAGCAATCAAATTAAATAATTTACCTTTGAAGAACTTCGGATGTTTTCACTCAGGAGACTCAGGAAATAGCAAATTTTCATTTTTTCCAAAAACATTATTTTGGTAGGCGAAATAGCTCCCGTTTGTTCTTCACGTTTGGCTGAGAAATCGACCGGAAAATGCGGTCACTACAACGCCAAACTTTTCCAAATTCCAAATTTTCCAAATTAGCTCCGTAATATCGACAGAAACATGGCAAACGTTGTTTAGAATCAAGGTGTTTTTAACACATTCGATAATATATCCGTCGAGACAATTGGTTTCTCATAAGAAGCAATTGGAAAAATGGCTACCCTAGTACTTTACGCAAGATTTTCTGCGTAAACAGGTGTGACCATTTGCTAAATGTGGCCCCTTACGGCTATTCTTCAACATAAATGCGTAAAAAGACGTCACAAAGCTGTAGACACCTTGGGGAATACGTAGAAAACGTAAGCTCATTCGTTGCTCATTCACAGCCATATAAGGAGTCATTGGCATGAGGCGGTTTCAAAATATGTGGCACTTCCTGAAAATGATTTTTATCAGGGTTTCGCCTCTAAGATCAGTTCTGTTGCACTCACAGACAATATCTTTGCAGTTTGTGGAAAAGTCATAGTGTTTTCTATCCAAAGCTGTCAATTATATGCATAGTCGAGCATCTTTTCGTGACAAAATATCTTGTTTAAAACGGGAACGTTTTTTTATCCAAAAATTAAAATACTGCCCCCTAGTCGTAAAAGGTTAACAGGTGTGAATACTTTCTGAAGGCACTGTAACATGCCAAGTTTGTCAGTTAAACTGATACTCAGCGACATGATCTTGCCACCATCATCAGGATATTGTAGATGAGCGCATCACAAAAAAAATATTTGTGCGTGTGTACAGTTGCGCATCACGCTGTTGCAACATGATAGCTGCAGGACCAAAACAGAGGAGAATTTAGGAAATTGTCCTGATGGCGCTGTGTGTACTTCGTGCATCACTGACTCTACCTTTAACATTGGGCACAGAAGGTTGTCAGATTTTGATTGTAAATCGGTTCTGGACCAGTTCCGAATGACATTTTGGTGTACAAAGTGCTCTGTGAACGTGTCTTATAGTGCCAGAAAGCCCCATCTCTCTTCTCTCCTCTCCCATATATGGAGGAGTGGGGGGGCTCAGTTGGGGTAGAATACACAAGGTGCAATTTCAAAATTTGGTTGTTACTCAGCAATTTTTATTTTATATTAGTCAATTAGCCCACATCAGTTAAACATTTGTTGTTTGCTAAATTGGTTTAGCGGCAGTGATCTAACCTTGTAATCATGGTCGAATTTCCAGCCAGGTGGCTCCCATTGATTTAGTTAGACAGTCTCACTCAAATATCAGATAAAAATAAAAACGACAAACATTTCTCTCCAGCTTAATTCAAAATGTGTAGAATTTAATTTTATAACTAGTATATGTGATATTGTCAGCCACATTTAGAAATCTCAACATGAAAACAATTCTAAATAATTGAATTGAATTGAACTGCGACCACTTTGTATTGGTCACAGACGGACAAATTAATTGTTCAGCAGTCTTATGGCTTTGGGGTAGAAGCGGTTAAGGAGCCTTTTGGTCCTAGACTTGGCGCAGTAGCAGAGGGAACAGTCTGTGACTTGGGTGACTGGAGTCTTTGACAATTATTTGGGCCTTCCTCTGACACCACCTAGTATGTAGGTTTGTACATAGACTTGGCGCAGTAGTGGAGGGAACAGTCTATGACTTGGGTGACTGGAGTCTTTGACAATTATTTGGGCCTTCCTCTGCCACCACCTAGTATATAGGTTTGTACATTTGTACATTTAGGTATGGATAAATTAATTGTTCAGCAGTCTTATGGCTTTGGGGTAGAAGCGGTTAAGGAGCCTTTTGGTCCTAGACTTGGCGCAGTAGCAGAGGGAACAGTCTGTGACTTGGGTGACTGGAGTCTTTGACAATTATTTGGGCCTTTCTCTGACACCACCTAGTATATAGGTCCTGGATGGCAGGAAACTTGGCCCCATTGATGTACTGGGCAGTACACACTACCCTCTGTCTAGCACCTTACGGTCAGAAGACGAGTAGTTGCCATACCAGGCAGTGATGCAACCGATCAGGATGCTCACGATAGTGCAACTGTCAAACTTTTTGACGATCTGGGGACCCATGTCAAATCTTTTTAGTCCCCTGAGGGAGAAAAAGGCATTGTAGTGTCCTCTTCACGACTGTCTTGGTGTGTTTGGACCATGATAGTTTGTTGGTGATGTAGACACTAAGGAACTTGAAAGCCTTGATTCTTTCACATGACAAGCCATATCCTGGTACATCTCGATTCAGCCTATCAAACTCCCTCACTGTCGGAGGTAGGCGGTAGCTCCACCACCTTATCTTTGCACATTTAATGCAAGTATATTGCTGCATTCATAACCATTAGAGAAGGTGGTATTTACCACAAATGAAAAATCCACATGAACACCCCTCCAACTAGGAATTACTAGTGGGAAACTCCTCTGTCATCCTTGAGCTCCAACTTCTCCCACATAAAGACCTCTGACATCACCTACTAAGGAAATTATCTCAAAAAAATTCTGCAGTTAAATGCAATAACAAAACATTATTTATAAAAATAAATCTGTTCATATGGTTGTTGAACACTATCATTTGTTTACAAGCATGATAGTTTTACTTTTAGTTAATGGATGACGCAGCTTGTTGACCATTAGCCAACGTTGCTCAATGAGTTCAAAGAATGTGAATGCATCCAAATGGTATTTACAACCTCACAACTGGTAATTACCACCTTCCCACTTGGTTATGAATGTAGCATATGGTCCAAATGTCCCCTTCCCTTCCAAAATCCAAACTGTGTGCACAGCTCAAAATTGTGAGGTCCAAAATAGTCTAAAAACCTGCCTTCCTGAATGGCAGATGTACATAAAGATAATAATAATCATATTTCATTTGTAGAGCGCATTTCCCATGCTCAACTTGCATAACGTAAAAAAGAAAAAAAGAAACAGCATCAAATACATCAAAAAGTTGAATAAGATGGCAGCCTCCATGTACTTACCACAAATGCCTTGTTTGCTAAGTTGCCGTATTTTAGCTTGCTCTCTGTTACTCCATTTTTGTATCTGCATTAGTAAAGTATACATGATTCCAATTCTAGCACATTTAATGGTTTTGCACGCCGTAGTTTAAAAACGTTGTTCATATCTGTATTCTGCCATCTTTATGCACTACGTCATTGTTCCTTGTTATGCGTTACATCCCACAATCTGTTGACAGATGTTGCCTGACCATTTATGATATGTACATCTGTTCACAAGAGATTAGTTCCTACCATATCAGGCCAAGCTAGCTCAGTGCACATGGACTTTTGGTAGTCATCCATGAAGGCAATATTGTGCTCAAATGTTTGGACATGTTGTGCCCTGGATTAGAGGGAGAGAGAGTGAAACTTCAGATGTCTGGAATAGATGTTTACATAAACACTATACCCAGCAGGCACTCCAGTGTTTCTTCCTAATCAGTGATGTTAATCTTGAACACGAAGTCTCAGGACAAGAAGGAAACTTGTTCAACAGAATGTACACTGAATGTGACTTTAAAAAAAAGATTATGAGAGATTCTGATGTTATATTTGGAAACATAGAGTACTTGTGGGTATGTTGTATGTACATTATGTGGAGCTATATTGCTGTATTGTGGGTATGTAGGGCAACATAATAATTATGTAAATCAGAGATGAATGAGATCAACTGATATATGTAATTATGTCACGTTAAGATCATATTTTGGTTTCACTTTAACCTTTTGTGACTAGGGGGCAGTATTTTCATTTTTGGAAAAATAACGTTCCTGTAGTAAACGGGATATGCATATAATTGACTGCTTAGGATAGAAAACACTCTAAAGTTTCCAAAACTGTAAAAATATTGTCTGTGAGTATAACAGAACTGATATTGCAGGCGAAAGCCTGAGAAAAATCCAATCCGGAAGTGACTCATCTTTTGAAAGCTCTGCGTTCCAATGCGTCCCTATTGCGTCCCTATTGATATATTATCGAATAGATATTTGAAAAACACCTTGAGGATTGATTATAAACAACGTTTGCCATGTTTCAGTCGATATTATGGAACTAATTTGGAATATTTTTTTGGCGTTTTCGTGACTGCAATTTCCGGGCGATTTCTCAGCCAAACGTGAAGAACAAACGGAGCTATTTTGCCTACAAAAATAATATTTTTGGAAAAAAGGAACATTGGCTATCTAACTGGTCTCGTGAGTGAAAACATCCGAAGCTCATCAAAGGTAAACAATTTAATTTGATTGCTTTTCTGATTTCCGTGACCAAGTTACCTGCTGCTAGCTGGACAAAATGCTATTACACAAATGCTTGTCTAGCTTTGGCTGTAAAGCATATTTTGAAAATCTGAGATGACAGGGTGATTAACAAAAGGCTAAGCAGTGTTTCAATATATTTCACTTGTGATTTTCATGAATAGGAATATTTTCTAGGAATATTTATGTCCGTTGCATTATGCTAATTAGTGTCAGTCGATGATTACGCTCCCGGACCCGGGATGGGGAGTTACTAGAGGTTAAACAAACTCCAATTTATGAATGCTTTACATAGCCTACATAAAGTCTTCATAAACATTACAGATGCTTCACAAATACTCTAGAACACATATGTCAGAGTCAAGGCCCGCGGGCCACATCCGGCCCGCAAGAAGGTTTTTTACGGCCCCTGGGATGATCTTGATTTATTATTAGAACCGGCCCGCAGCAAGCCGGCAGCCCGCAGATCTTTTACACGCACCAATACTACATTTCCCACAATGCAAAGGTGACGCACCGAGCAGTAGGCTGCTTCATTTCAATATTTATTGGCACAGCAGTCGTCAGCATCACAGTAAAATTAACTTTCAGATACCCATCAAAAATGGCAAAACGGAAGGTGGATACTGAGAACCGGGGGTTTCAAACAAGGTGGGAGTCGGAGTATATGTTCACGAAGGTAGCTGGAAAACCTGTGTGTCTTCTGTGTGGAGAAAGTGTGGCGGTACTGAAAGAGTATAATCTGAGACGACATTATGAAACGAAACACGCGGACACACACGCGGACGCAACTGTCAAGGCCAGTTTTATTTTGGCAGAAGAGATCGCTAAATCAGCCCGGCCATTTACGGAGGGGGATTTCATCAAAAACTGCATGATTAAAGTTTGTGACGAAGTTTGCCCAGAAAAAAGGCAACTCTTTTTAAATGTGAGTCTGAGCAGAAACACCATTGCCGAGAGAGTAGACCAGTTGTCCATCAATCTAAAAGAGCAGCTTGTGAAAAAGGGAAAAGATTTTATTGCATATTCCTTGGCTGTGGATGAGAGCACCGACATTTCTGACATTGCCCAGTTGTCAATTTTCATCCGCGGAGTGGACTCCAACCTAAGCGTGACAGAGGAGTTTTTGGCTTTACGTCCTATGCATGGCACAACTACGGGGCATGATTTGTATGAAGAGGTGTCAAGATGTGTAAATGAGATGGAGCTGCCTTGGGAAAAACTCGTGGGTTTGACAACCGACGGAGCACCTGCGATGTGTGGACACAGGAGCGGACTGGTGGCGAAGATACGGGAAAAGATGCAAGAGGAAAACGCGACAGGTGAGCTGACAGCTTATCATTGTATCATACACCAGGAAGCGTTGTGCGGTAAAGCCTTGAAAATGGAGCATGTAATGAGCATCATCACGCGCACAGTTAACTTTATCAGAGCCAAAGGTTTGAATCACCGCCAGTTCAAGGCATTTCTGACGGAGTTAGAAACGGAGCATGGTGATTTGCCTTATCACACAGAGGTGCGATGGCTAAGCCAGGGAAAGGTGCTTCAAAGATGTTTCGAGCTTCGTGAGGAGATTTGTCTGTTCTTGGACAGCAAAGGGAAAGACACAACACAACTCCGAGACGAAATGTTTCTGTGTGAAATGGCTTTTCTGTGTGACATTACGAGTCATCTGAATGCAATAAACTTGCAGCTGCAGGGTCGGGATCGTGTCATCTCTGATATGTACAGTACAGTGAAGGCATTTAAAACCAAACTGACTCTGTGGGAGACGCAGATGCGGAAAGAAAATTTGAGCCACTTTCCCAGCTGCCAGACCATGAAAGAGAAGCTCTCTACCAGTGCGTTCCCGAGCACACAGTTGGCTGATAAAATAGGTATGCTTGCCGCTGACTTTCGACGCCGATTTGCTGACTTTGAAGCACAAAAAAGCAGGTTGGAACTGCTCGGTAACCCATTTGCTGTTGACGTGGAAAGCTCACCACCAAACCTCCAAATGGAGTTGATTGACCTCCAATGCAATGATGCACTGAGGGCAAAATATGCGGCAGTGGGTGCTGCGGAGTTCGCCCGTTTCCTCCCCGGCACAATGCCCCAGCTGCGCATCCAGGCTGCTCAAACGTTGTCTATGTTTGGCAGCACATACCTGTGTGAACAACTGTTTTCTTTGATGAACCTGAACAAAACATCACACAGAAGTCGACTTACTGCTGAACACCTCCACTCAATTCTGAGGATTTCTTCAGCTCAGAGCCTTACCCCGAACATTGATGAACTTGTGGAAAAGATGGGACACCACCAAGTATCACCCTCAACCTCAAACAAGTGAACATTACTGTGCAATCACATATTTAGAGTTTTTACTCAGTTCAAGTTTAAAAGTTAAAATTTAATATTTGTTTTCACTGCATGTTACTTCTCCTTAAACAAAGTGTTGTTTTTGATTAATAGATTTTTGCACTTTATTTTTTTGTATTTCAATCCAATTATATTTTAAAAATATTTCAGTTGAGTGGATGATAGAAAATTGCTATTATTGTTTTTTCTTTGAAGTAAATTTAGCCCACTTTTGCTAAAATAGAAAATATAGTCTACTGATGGTGCCTTGAATACCGGTTTCTTTCATTTAATGTTCATGTTATGGGGATATTTATATAAAGGAAATTTGTCTTTTGTGTCTGTTGAAAATTAAAGATTACTGACAGAGCCATAAGAAAATATTGCTTTATTTATCTGATCATATTGTAATATATTTGTTAGGTTTTCAGTAGGTTCAATTAGGTTCACTAGACTATATGCGTCATTTAAAAATTTTTCAATGAACATTCGAACAGTCCGGCCCTCGTCTTGTAGCTGATTTTTTTATTTGGCCCTCCGTCCATTTGACTTTGACACCCCTGCTCTAGAAGATTATGCCATACTGTATAAAAGGTGATAGCAGCTCCTTATTTAAGGTGCATTGCCATGACATAACCCAATGTATAATTTCAGTAACACCTTACTTGAAGGAGGTATATATAAAGCATTCATTCTTTATCATATCAGACATGACACATTCATGAATGTTGCAGTATTCATTCATAACAACTTTCCTAACAAACCAGATGTCTGGAACTCTACTGGAGGGATGCGACACCAAGAAATATAATCATCTGTTGTTTTGTTGATGGTGGTGAAAAATGCTGTCTCAATCGCCACTGAGAAATCTCCCGTAAATGTTCAGGTGGGCTGAGATCTGATGTTTGATGGCATATGGTTTACATTACATTTTCATGCTCATCAAATTAATAACTTGTGCCCTGTGGATGGGGGCATTGTCATCCTGTGGTGTATATCCATGGTAACCAAAATAATGGCCTGTCCAGCATTTTTATACATGACCCTAAGCATGATGGAATGATAATTGCTAAATTTAAAATATATTCCGGCTAGGGTCTATTTTTCTCCACTTCCTGTCTGATTTACGTGCCCAAAATAAACTCCCTGTTACTCAGGCCCAGAGGCCAGGATATGTATATAATATCATTGGATAGAACACACATTGACATTTGTAGAAATGTTAAAATAATGTATGAGACTATAACACAATTGGTATGGTAGGTAAAAATCCAAAGACAAACCAACCAGAATATATATTTTTTGGGAGCCCATACTCTTTCAATGGAAAGCTATTATTATTTTTATTTTTTTTATTTTACTTTTATTTAACCAGGTAGGCAAGTTGAGAACAAGTTCTCATTTACAATTGCGACCTGGCCAAGATAAAGCAAAGCAGTTCGACAGATACAACGACACAGAGTTACACATGGAGTAAAACAAACATACAGTCAATAATACAGTATAAACAAGTCTATATACAATGTGAGCTAATGAGGTGAGAAGGGAGGTAAAGGCAAAAAAGGCCATGGTGGCAAGGTAAATACAATATAGCAAGTAAAACACTGGAATGGTAGTTTTGCAATGGAAGAATGTGCAAAGTAGAAATAAAAATAATGGGGTGCAAAGGAGCAAAATAAATAAATAAATTAAATACAGTTGGGAAAGAGGTAGTTGTTTGGGCTAAATTATACTGTAGGTGGGCTATGTACAGGTGCAGTAATCTGTGAGCTGCTCTGACAGTTGGTGCTTAAAGCTAGTGAGGGAGATAAGTGTTTCCAGTTTCAGAGATTTTTGTAGTTTGTTCCTGTCATTGGCAGCAGAGAACTGGAAAGAGAGGCGGCCAAAGAAAGAATTGGTTTTGGGGGTGACTAGAGAGATATACCTGCTGGAGCGTGTGCTACAGGTGGGAGATGCTATGGTGACCAGCGAGCTGAGATAAGGGGGGACTTTACCTAGCAGGGTCTTGTAGATGACATGGAGCCAGTGGGTTTGGCGACGAGTATGAAGCGAGGGCCAGCCAACGAGAGCGTACAGGTCGCAATGGTGGGTAGTATATGGGGCTTTGGTGACAAAACGGATTGCACTGTGATAGACTGCATCCAATTTGTTGAGTAGGGTATTGGAGGCTATTTTGTAAATGACATCGCCAAAGTCGAGGATTGGTAGGATGGTCAGTTTTACAAGGGTATGTTTGGCAGCATGAGTGAAGGATGCTTTGTTGCGAAATAGGAAGCCAATTCTAGATTTAACTTTGGATTGGAGATGTTTGATATGGGTCTGGAAGGAGAGTTTACAGTCTAACCAGACACCTAAGTATTTGTAGTTGTCCACGTATTCTAAGTCAGAGCCGTCCAGAGTAGTGATGTTGGACAGGCGGGTAGGTGCAGGTAGCGATCGGTTGAAGAGCATGCATTTAGTTTTACTTGTATTTAAGAGCAATTGGAGGCCACGGAAGGAGAGTTGTATGGCATTGAAGCTTGCCTGGAGGGTTGTTAACACAGTGAAGTATACAGAATGGTGTCGTCTGCGTAGAGGTGGATCAGAGACTCACCAGCAGCAAGAGCGACCTCATTGATGTATACAGAGAAGAGAGTCGGTCCAAGAATTGAACCCTGTGGCACCCCCATAGAGACTGCCAGAGGTCCGGACAACAGACCCTCCGATTTGACACACTGAACTCTATCAGAGAAGTAGTTGATGGACCAGGCGAGGCAATCATTTGAGAAACCAAGGCTGTTGAGTCTGCCGATGAGGATGTGGTGATTGACAGAGTCGAAAGCCTTGGCCAGATCAATGAATACGGTTGCACAGTAATGTGTCTTATCGATGGCGGTTAAGATATTGTTTAGGACCTTGAGCGTGGCTGAGGTGCACCCATGACCAGCTCTGAAACCAGATTGCATAGCAGAGAAGGTATGGTGAGATTCGAAATGGTCGGTAATCTATGGGTCCTATGCAATCTAGATGACAACAGTATTTGTTCAATGTTGCAGGCTTGTTTCTTCCCAAACGAAGAAGAATTTTGAGTTTTGGTATTGGGAGTCAGAGTTGGAAATCAGTCTGTGCGCGTGCAACCAACCTTGCTTATTTTGCTATTCTATTGAACATACTACATTCTTTTTTCCGTACTAAATAATATAGTTTATTACATTTTATGGTACCTGAGAATTGAATAGAAATGCATTTTGACTTGTTTTATCAAAGTTTAGCAATAACTTTTTGGATTCCTTTCTCTGCATGTTGAACGAGTGGATTACTAAAATCGATGGCGCCAACTAAGCAGACTTTTTGGGATATAAATAAGGATTTTATCTAACAAAACGACCATGCATGTTGTAGCTGGGACCCTTGGGATTGCAACCCAGAGGAAGATTTTTAAAAAGTAAGTGAATATTTCATCGCTATTTGTGATTTTACGAAGCCTGTGCCAGTTGAAAAATATTTTGATATCCGGCGCCATCCTCAAACAATCACGTCATGCTTTTACTGTAAAGCCTATTGTAAATCGGACAACGCAGTGAGATTAACAAGAATTTAAGCTGTTAACCTCTCTGAGATCGTTTGGGATGCTAGCGTCCCACCTCGCCAACAGCCAGTGAAATTGCAGGGCGCCAAATTCAAAACAACAAAAATCTCATAATTAAAATCCTCAAGCATATAAGTATTTTACCCCATTTTAAAGATACAATTCTCGTTAATCCAGCCACAGTGTCTGATTTCAAAAAGGATTTACAACGAAAGCACCACAAATGATTATGTTAGGTCACCACCAAGCCACAGAAAAATACAGACATTTTTCCAGCCAAAGAGAGGAGTCACAAAAAGCAGAAATAGAGATAAAATTAATCACTAACCTTTGATGATCTTCATCAGACGACACTCATAGGACTTCATGTTACACAATACATGTATCTTTTGTTAAAAAAAGTTAATATTTATATCAAAAATCTAAGTTTACATTGGCGCGTTACATACAGTAGTTCAGGTGATTGTGCAGAGAGCCACATCAATTTACAGAAATACTCATAATAAACATTGATAAAGATACGACTACTATACATGGAACTTTAGATAAACTTCTCCTTAATGCAACCGCTGTATCAGATTTTAATTTTTTTAACGGAGAAAGCAAACCATGCAATAATCTGAGTACAGCCTATAGACAACAAAGCAGCCAAAAAGATACTGGCCATATTGGGTAGTCAACATTACTCAGAAATAGCATTTTAAATATTAATGTTAATTAATAGCATTTTAACTCATGATCTTCATCAGAATGCACTCCCAGGAATCCCGGTTCCATAAATGTTTGATTTGTTCGATAATGTCCATCAGTTATGTCCAAATATCTTCTTTTGGTAAACAAATCCAAAAGCACGTTCAGGTCGCGCCGAACGTTGGACGAAAAGTTCTGTTACAGCCAGCAGAAACATGCCAAACTAAGTATGGAATCAATCTTTAGGATTTTTTTATAATAAAACTTAATTAATGTTCCAACCGGACAATTCCTTTGTCTGTACAAATGAAGTGGAACGTAACTACCTCTCACGTGAGTGCGCTAGACCGAGGCTGTGGCACTCTGCCAGACCACTCACTCAAAGAGCCCTTATTCCTTTAGAGTAGAATCCTTAAAACAGGTTCTAAATACTGTTGACATCTAGTGGAAGCCTTGGGAAGTGAAACATAACTAATATCACCCATAACTAATATCACCCTGTATCACCCTGTGGGGGCTGAGATGAAAAACTACAAACCTCAGATTTCCCACTTCCTGGTTGGATTTGTCTCAGGTTTTTGCCTGCCATATGAGTTCTGTTATACTCACAGACATCATTGAAACAGTTTTAGAAATGTCAGAGTATTTTCTATCCAATACTACTAATAATATGTCTGTATTAGCATCTGGGACAGAGTAGCAGGCAGTTTACTCTGGGCACCTTATTCATCCAAGCTACGCAATACTGCCTCCCTGTGTCACCAAGAAGTTATTAACCGATATAAGACATGTATGTGTATGTACCTAGATTTTTAATATGCATATTTTTTTGTTATTCATTTGAATTGTGAGCCCTCCAATTTCACCCGAAGTTGTCGACAGGGACACCTAGCCCTAACTCAGGAACCACACCTTCGTGGAAGCACCTGCTTTCAACATAATTTGGGTCCTTCATTTACTCAAGTGTTTCCATTATTTCGGCAGGTAACTGTTTTGACAATGTGTATTTATACCTACTCTACACGAAAGCGCACACTGTCTAATCCACCATTAGGCCCTATATTATAATAGTGCATACTATTTCCTTTACGCATTTTGCCATTTGTTTCTAGAGGCATTATACTGCACATGACTATATTATTATTTGATCTAACTGCACTGTCCAATTTATGTCGTAGAAATATTGGTTCAAATATTTCTCAGATATTGGAACTTGTGAAAAGGATAGACTGACAAGTTTCAGAAGAGCCTGTAATTGAAACCTACCATGCTGATGCTCCAGATACTCAACTAGTCTAAAGAAGGCCAGTTTTATTGCTTCTTTAACCAGGACAACAGTTTTCAGCTGTGCTAACATAATTACAAAAAGGTTTTCTAATGATCAATTAGCCTTTTAAAATGATAAACTTGGATTAGCTAACACAACGTGCCATTGGAACACAGTGTGTGATGGTTGCTGATAATGGGCCTATGTAGATATTCCATAAAAACTCAGCCGTTTCCAGCTACAATAGTCATTTACAACATTAACGATGTCTACACTGTATTTCTGATCAATTTGATGTTATTTTAATGGACAAAAAAATAGCTTTTCTTTCAAAAACAAGGACATTTCTAAGTGACCCCAAACTTTTGAACAGTAGTGTAGGGTAAGATAGTCTAGCTCAAATCAAATTACATCTTCTTTGTCCGTAGAACTGTGGAGATGGGAGAACCTTCCAGAAGGACAAGCTTCTCTGCAACACTCCACCAATCAGGCCGTTATAGTTGCGTGCCCAGACGGAAGTCACTCCTCGGTAAAAGGCACATGACAGCCTGCTTGGAGTTTGCCAAAAGGCACCTAAAGGACTCTCAGAATATGATAAACAAGATTCTCTGATCTGATGAAACCAAGATTTTACTTTTTGTCCCGAATGCCAAGTGTCACGTCCGCAGGAAACCTGGCACCATCCCTAAGGTGAATTATGGTGGTGGCACCATCATTCTGTGTGGATGTTTTCAGTGGCAGGGACTGGGAGACTAGTCTGAATTGAGGGAAACATGAACAGAGCAAAGTACAGAGAGATCCTTGATGAAAACCTGCTCCAGAGGCATCAGGACCTCAGACTGGGGTGAAGGTTCACCTTCCAACAGGACCTTTAAGCACACAGCCAAGACAACACAGGAGTGGATTTAAGACAAGTCTCTAAATGTCCTTGTGTACTCAGCCAGAGCCCATACTTGAAACCGATCAAACTTCTCCGGAGAGTCCTGAAAATTTACACTCCCCATCCAACCTGACAGAGCTTGAGAGGTTCTGCAGAGAAGAATGGGAGAAACTCCCCAAATACCCAGTAGACCCGAGGCCATAATTGCTGCCAGAGGTGCTTCAACAAAGTAGTAAGTAAAGGGTCTGATTACTTTTTTTAGAATAAATTTGCCCAAATTTTTAAATATCTGTTTTTGCTTTGTCATTATGGGGTATTTTGTGTAGCTTGATGAGGGGGAAAAAAATGTGGAAAAATACAAGAGGTCTGAATACATTCCGAATGCACTATATATTTGTTGTTTGTTGTAACTGATTAAACCTTCCTAAGTATTTCATATTTTTTTGTGATACAAGATGGCCATTCTGTTTCTGGCTCCTAAGCAACTTTTGTAACGCTTTTCTTCATCTGAAGGAGAGGCGGACCAAAATGCAGCGTGGTTGTTATTCATGGTTTTTTAATGAAGAAAAACTATACATGAATAAACTGAACAAAACAAGAAAAGTGAAAACCTAAACAGTCCTATCTGGTGCAAACACAGAGACAGGAACAATCACCCACGAAACAGTCAAAGAATATGGCTGCCTAAATATGGTTCCCAATCAGAGACAACGATAAACACCTAGCTCTGATTGAGAACCACTCCAGACTTACCTAGAAACCCCTACTATAATACAAACCCAATACCTAGCAAAAACCCCAAGACAAAACACACCACATACAAAACCCATGTCACACCCTGGCCTGACTAAATTAATAAAGAAAACACAAAATACTAAGACCAGGGCGTGACAGAACCCCCCCCCCCCCCAAGGTGCGGACTCCCGACCGCACAACTAAACCCATAGGGGAGGGTCCGGGTGGGCGTCTGTCCATGGTGGCGGGACGTGGACCCCACTCCAACAAAGTCTTAGTCCCTTTGCCTTGCGTCCTTAGATAGGCGATCCTCGCCGCCGACCTTGGCCTAGTAGTCCTCACCAAGGGCCCCACTGGACTGAGGGGCAGCTCGGGACTGTGGTAGCTCGGGACTGAGGGATAGCTCGGGACTGAGGGGTAGCTCGGGACTGAGGGGTAGCTCGGGACTGAGAGGAAGCTCAGCACTGAGAGGAAGCTCAGCACTGAGAGGAAGCTCAGGCAGGTAGTTGGCTCTGGCAGATCCTGGCTGTCTGGCAGTTCTGGCAGATCCTGGCTGACTGGCTGATCCTGGCTGAATGGCGGATCCTGGCTGACTGGCGGATCTGGAAGATCCTGGCTGAATGGCGGATCCTGGCTGAATAGCGGATCCTGGCTGACTGGCTGACTGGCGGATCCTGGCTGACTGGCTGCTTCATGCTGACTGGCAGCTCTGGCTGCTCCATGCTGACTGGCAGCTCTGGCTGCTCCATGCTGACTGGCTGCTCTGGCTGCTCCATGCTGACTGGCTGCTCCATGCTGACTGGCGGCTCTGGCTGCTCCATGCTGACTGGCGGTTCTGGCTGCTCAATGCTGACTGGCGGCTCTGGCTGCTCCATGCTGACTGGCGGCTCTGGCTGCTCCATGCTGACTGGCGGCTCTGGCTGCTCCATGCTGACTGGCGGCTCTGGCTGCTCCATGCTGACTGGCGGCTCTGGCTGCTCCATGCAGACTGTCAGCTCTGGCGGCTTCTTGCAGACTGGCAGCTCTGACGGCCCCTCTGGCGGCTTCTTACAGACTGGCCGCTCTGACGGCCCCTCTGGCGGCTTCTTGCAGACTGGCAGCTCTGGCGGCCCCTTGCAGACTGGCAGCTCTGGCGGCTCCTTGCAGACTGGCAGCTCCTTGCAGACTGGCAGCTCCTTGCAGGCTGGCAGCTCTGGACAGGCGGGAGACTCCGGCAGCGCTGTAGAGGCGGAAGGCTCTGGCAGCGCTAAACAGGCGGGAGACTCCGACAGCGCTGTAGAGGAGGAAGGCTCTGGCTGCGCTGAACAGGCGGGAGACTCCGGCAGCGCTGTAGAGGAGGAAGGCTCTGGCAGCGCAGGACAGGCGAGGCGCACTGTAGGCCTGATGCATGGTGCTGGCACTGGTGGTACTGGGCCGAGAACACGCACAGGAAGCCTGTTGCGGGGAGCTGCCACCGGAGGGCTGATGAGTGGAGGTGGTACTGGATAGACCGGACCGTGCAGACGCACTGGAGCTCTTGAGCACCGAGCCTGCCCAACCTTTACCTGGTTGAATGCTCCCGGTCGCCCTGCCTGTGCGGCGAGGTGGAATAGCCCGCACTGGGCTATGCAGGCGAACCGGAGACACTGAGCGCAAGGCTGGTGCCATGTAAGCCGGCCCAAGGAGACGCACTGGAGACCAGATGCGTAGAGCCGGCTTCATGGCACTTTGCTCAATGCTCACTCTAGCCCGGCCGATACGCGGAGCTGGAATGTACCGCACCGGGCTATGCACCCGCACTGGGGACACTGTGCGCTCCACAGCATAGCACGGTGCCTGCCCGGTCTCTCTAGCCCCCCGGTAAGCACAGGAAGTTGGCGTAGGTCTCCTACCTGGCCTCGCCATACTCCCTGTGAGCCCCACCCAATACATTTTTGGGGCTGACTCTCGGGCTCCCGTCCGCGCCGCCGTGCTTGCTTCGCCAACTCCATTCTCCGATAACCTTCCTCGCACTGCTCCATCGAATCCCAGACGGGCTCCGGCACTCTCCCTGGGTCGACCGCCCACCTGTCTATCTCCTCCCAAGTAGTATACTCCATACTCCTGCTGTCCAAAACGTCCTCCCATGTCCATTCCTCTTTTCGCTGCTGTTGCCCGTTACCACGCTGCTTGGTCCTGTTGTGGTGGGTGATTCTGTAACGGTTTTCTTTATCTGAAGGAGAGTCGGACCAAAATGCAGCGTGGTAATTTTGATACATGTTTAATAACCGAATAAACACGAACAATACAAAAACAATAAATGTAACATGAAAACCGAAACAGCCTATGCAGGAACAATCACCCACAAACACACAGTGAAACCCAGGCTACCTAAATATGGTTCCCAATCAGAGACAATGACTAACACCTGCCTCTGATTGAGAACCATATCAGGCCAGACATAGAAATAGACAAACAAGACATCCAACATAGAATGCCCACTCAGATCACACCTTGACCAACCAAAACATAGAAACATACAAAGCAAACTATGGTCAGGGTGTGACAACTTTGCAGTATTTATTTATTATTTTATGTTATTTCTCACATTATTAGCCTAGAATGATTTTTGCAATATTACATACAGACGAAAAAAACTTTGGGATATCAGAGCAGTAGTAACACACCAGCATTTCAACTAGAATTACGACTTTTGTGAATATTATCCTTTTTTCGTACCACCCAAGGCAATTGAACTTATACCAGTGGCTGCTCTAAGACACTGCCTGCGGATAAGAGGTATTCGGAGTGAACATCCACCACTTCCGAGTATATTCCTGTCTAATGTTCAGTCCCTGGAAAATAAAGTACACGATCTCAGGTCGAGGATCTCCTTCCAGAGAGACATCAGGGAACATACTGGAATCATGACTCTCTCCGGATTTACTGTCCCCATCCATACAGCCAGCTGGATTCTCAGTACATTGTGGAATAAAGAACTCCGGGAAGAAGAAAGGCGTTTGTAAGGCTCCGGGTGTCGTGGGTGTGGATTCAAATGCAGGAGACAGAGAGTTCAATGCTGTGCGTATTTTAATAGCACCAACGCACCACAGGGTGCTCACAAAAGTTACGTTCCCAAACACAGGGAATCAAAATGTACAATGGAAAAAATCACGACCAGGCACTAACAGAGCCGAAGGTTACACTGAAATAATCCCGCACAACAACCAAGCGGGCCGGCTGTCTAATAAAGACAAACTAATTAAACATAAACAGGTGCTATCACTAAACATACAAGGAGGGGGAGGAAAGACAATCAGTGGCAGCTAATAGGCCGGTGACGACGACCGCCGAGCGCCACCCGCCCGGGAAGGGGAAACACCCTCGGTCGGACTCGTGACAGCGTTGGTGTATGTTTCATGATTAACTACTCATGGTGTGATTGTGGTAATGTACAGGAACTCAAGTCCTTTTGATCACCCAACCTAGAATACCTCACAGTCAAATGCTGACCGCATTACCTCCCAAGATAATTCTCTTCTGTCATCATCACAGCTGTGTATATTCCACAGTGGCTCTCAAGAAACTACACTGGAAACTGCATATCCTGAGGCTGCATTTATTGTACCTGGGGACTTTAATGAAGACATCCAGGTAGGTGAGTAAAGACATTTGGTCCATTGTCCTGGTATTAGTTAACACAAATTTACCCTGTTCTATCAACTCCACTATTTTATGATGAGTGCTGATAATTACAGGATACCCCATGGTAATAGTTGATGCTTTGTCATATGCATAATGCAATGCAGCCAACCCTTGATAACACGGTGGGTAACCCTGAGCTACCGGATCTAGTTCAGAACTGTAGTAAGCGATAGGCTGTTTCTTCCTACCACTACATGTCTCTTGCATAAGAACAGCTGCTGCATAATTATCGCACCTATTAGTAGCTACGTACAATAAAAATGGTTTAGTGTAATCTGGGGTTGCTAGAGCTGGTGCTGTTTGCATTTCTCTCTTAAGTGTTTCAAATGCAACCAAAGCATCAGTGTTCCAATCTAGCTTTGCTCTCAGATTAAGCTGTCCTGCTTCTTTCATTATTTCTCTCAGGGGAGCTGTCTTGACCACATACTCCTCTATCCAGTCAGAGCTAAATCCTGTCATTCCCACAAAGGTCATCATTTGAGCTACCGTTTGTGGCAACGGTGCTTTGCTAATTCCTTCTAGCTGTCCTGGAGCTATTGCTTTAGTTCCATGAGCTATCGTTCTGCCTAAGTACTCAACCTGAGGTTGGCAGTACTGCAGTTTTGTTTTAGAGACTTTGTGTCCTCCCTCAGCTAATCGCTGCAGTACTTTTAGTGAGTCAGAGTGGCACTGTTCTAATGTTGAGGCACAAATCAACAGGTCAACCACATATTGGATCAGCGTGCCATCTAGCATTAATTCTTCCAAATCAGCTCTCAGTATTTGATTGAACAAGTGGGGGCTATGCCTAAATCCCTGCATAGTTCTTGTGTAAGAAAGAGTTTTGCCTCTGTATCTAAATGCAAACAAATGTCTGCACTCCTCCGCCAGGGGTATACTAAAAAACGCTCCAAACAGGTCAATAACGGTAAAGTACTTGGCATCAGGGGGAACATTGGTCAGCAGCGTGTGAGGGTTTGGGACTTCAGCAGGACAATCCTGAGCAATGTCATTAATCGCTCTTAAGTCATGAACCAGTCTCCATTTTTTACCATCGGCCTTAAGAACAGGTAGCAGGGGTGCATTGCAACGACAGGGCATCTCTATCAATACACCTGCCCTGATCAGTCCTTCAATTGTCAATCTTATCCCTTCTTCCACCTCAGGCTTCATGGGATACTGGGCTTTCCACGGAAGTTTAGCATCAGGTTTTATTTTGATGTTTACAGGACTTGCTGACTTCACTAACCCAACGTCTGTATCATGTTGAGACCATACCTCTGATGGTATGATCTTCTCAATTTTTTTCTCTGAGTTCACTAATCAGTCCTATTCCCTCACCTATCACCTAACACCTAACACTACCTGTTGGCCTGCACTGACCTCTACCTCCCTGGGATCACCAATTAACATTGTAGTGGTTACTATTTCGATAAATGCTTTATCTCTGGAATGGAAAGTTTTATCCCATCACTTTTTCCCAGCTTTCTTCATCATCGGTCATAGATCTTTTGATGTAAATCCCTGATTTACCAGCAATGTAATGTGAGGGACAGAGTCAGAGACGCTGAACCATTTTTGTACAAATTCAGATCAGTCTCCGTCCATCACATCCATTGCGGCTCCCTGATTTCCAATTATTACACACTGAAACATTATTGGTGCTTTCCTTCCATTTGCCCCCATATCCCAAAGTTGTTCTAGTAAGGGGTCCTGGTGAGGGTCAAATTGCATTGTGCAGTGATATTCAGATTTTGCTCTAACTGCTTTAGGTATTTGGGCCTGAATGAATTTACCCTTACAGTTCAATCTACATCTGCCTTAATGCCCCCTAGCCAATATACGTTAGCTGTCTCTCCCTGTTTTTTCAATTATTACTCCATCGGGAGAACATTTAATTTGTATGCCCATTCTGCATAGAGCATCCCTTCCCAATAAGTTAATTGGCGTTTGATCTGATACTAATATTGGAATCGTGGCTGATTTACCATCAGCTGTTAGACGAACTGGAGCAGTCATTGGTATTAGCTGCGTATATCCCGAGAATCCTATCGTTTTGGCATATTTACCAGACATGGGGAGATGAGAGGCATAATTTGGATTTACACATGTGTAAGTGGCTCCAGTATCTATCACCATGGGCGTGCCTCTGTTCTCTATCTGAACCTGCAGCATAGGTTCTTGGTCAGCCTTTGTTGTCATTATTGGAAACTGACCCTCCCCCTTAGGATTCTCTGGGCATCCCTAGTATGTTTGACTAGGCCCTGACCATGGGTCCAGAGGGCCTGAAGGCTGGTTTGGGTTGCCCCGCCATCCATCATTTGGATTCCAACCATTCTGTTTTTGTCACCAGATGGTCGCCAGCCACTTGGGGCATTGTTTGATGGTGGTGGTTTACTATTTCTATTTCCTTCAGTCCTACCCTGCCATGGGTGTGTGGGGCAGTCTCGTCGGTTGTGTCCTGTTCTATCACATCCCCAACAGGTACTAGATGGCCCTCGAGGGCCCCTGGGTCCTTTGCCTTGATCAGACCATACATTTTTCTGTTGTTTTTTTCCACTATTCCAATTCGTTGGCTGTGTGTACACATTTACTACTGGCGGTGCGGTTGGCACTTGGGCCCGCCTACTCGCTGAGACAGTATCTCTGTATACAAACATTCAACTATGTAAGAACAAGCTTACCTTTTTAATAGTTGGGTGGCCACCCGTTTGCAAGATTGTCCAAAGAACTGTCATCAGCCCGGAACGTCACTCTTCGCGATCCCTTGGTCTCCTAGCAATAGCTCGCCAAGTTCTGTCGTGGAGAATCGTAACAAAATTTAACACTTACAAGAACTTGTGAATTTAAAAAAGGCTTTTAATACAAAATATCAGAAGCCGAGCTCGTCCGCGGAACAACTCCCTTCCCTAAGCTCTGGCTCTGCATTTATGCACATACAACATATGAGTCCATCCCACATGCAAATGAAGTTACTTCCCTCAGTCCATCTGCCACCATTATATCCCAATCTGTGCATCCTGCTTGTTCACGCCCAATAACGCCCATATCTGCTTTCAGTTAAGTTATAATAATGGCAGGACGTCTTCATGTCCCAAAAATAATACATGCCCATCTCATGCTATGGGCCCCTTACTTTTAGCTTGGTGTGTTCTTTGGTATGTCTGTCCTTATTAGAACTAGTAGACTATGTGTCTCTTCTGACATTCCTTCAGCATCTTCATGTCCTAAAAATAATGCATGACATCTTATCCTATGGGCCCCTTATGTTTAGCCTGGTGTTCTTTGGTATGTCTGTCCTTTTTAAGGCTAGTAAACTATGTGTCTAGTAGACTATGTGTCTCTCTCTCTTCTCCTGTGGTCTGATGTACATCTTTGCTCGACAGTATTATGTTTGTCCCTATATGTACCTTTTGCTCCCACACTCACCGCCATTGGACTCTGGAGCAGTGGAAACATTGTTCTCTGGAGTGAGAATCACGCTTCACCATCTGTCAGTCCGATTGACAAATCTGGGTTTGGCGCATGGCAGGAGAACGCTACCTTCCTGAATGCATAATGCAAACTGTAAAATTTGGTGGAGGAATAATGGTCTGGGGCTGTTTTCCATGGTTTGGGCTAGCCACCTTAGTTCCAATGAAGGGAAATCTTAACGCTACAGCATACAACGAAATTCTTGACAATTCTGTGATTCCAACTTTGTGGCAACAGTTTAGGGGGAGGCCCTGTCCTGTTTCAGCATGAAATGCACCTGTGCACAAAGCGAGGTCCATACAGAAATGGTTTGTCGAGATCTTGACTGGCCTGTACAGAGCCCAGACCCCAACCCCATTGAACACATTTAGGATGAAGTAGAACTGACTGCGAGCCAGGCCTAATCGCCCAACATCAGTGCTCGACCTCACTAATGCTCGTGGCTGAATGGAAGCATGTCACTGCAGCAATGTTCCAACAAGTGTAGACGTTGTTAATGTTGTAAATTACTATTGTAGCTGGAAATGGATGATTTTTTATGGAATATCTACATAGGCGTACAGAGGCCCATTATCAGCAACCATCACTCCTGTGTTCAAATGGCCTTTGAAGGTAGATAATGTCCTTACATTCAGTCATCTTGCTCTGATTTGTCATCCTGAGGGTCCCAGAGATAAAATGTAGCATAGTTTTGTTTGATAAAATCAATTTTAATATTAAAATGTAGGAACTAGGTTCTACAGTTTGAACCCCTGCCATGCTACTGTTTGAGGAGAGTGCACAAGAACAAAAGTTTTATCACTGCCATGTTATTGTTTGAGGAGAGTGCACAGCAACAAAACACTTTTATCATGGCAACTGGTTTGATACATTCACCTCTGAAGTTAAATAATGTACTTACATTCTGTAATCTTGCTTTAATTTATCATCCTGAGGGTGCCAGAGATAAATGTAGTATAGTTTTGTTTTATAAAATCCACTTTTATATTAAAATGTAGGAACTGGGTTTTACAGTTTGAATCCCTGCTGCGTCTGCCCCCTCCCCATATCCTTGCCTCAGGTTCTGAGCTACAGGCAGTTACATTTGGGTATGTCATTTTAGGCAAAAATAACTAGCGCAAATAGTTATTTTTAAAAGTTGCCAATCAGACAATGCTGTGCTGTTACAGTAATGTACTGTTAAACCAAAGTTTCTCTGGAATTTAAAGGTATAATTAACCATTTACGCCTTTGTTACTATTTCTTACAGTTTATGAAGATGCCTTGAAACTACTTCTCCAACAGAAATCCCCAATCACCCTTGTACAGTGCCTTGCGAAAGTATTCGGCCCCCTTGAACTTTGCGACCTTTTGCCACATTTCAGGCTTCAAACATAAAGATATAAAACTGTATTTTTTTTGTGAAGAATCAACAACAAGTGGGACACAATCATGAAGTGGAACGACATTTATTGGATATTTCAAACTTTTTTAACCAATCAAAAACTGAAAAATTGGGTGTGCAAAATTATTCAGCCCCCTTAATTAAGTTAATACTTTGTAGCGCCACCTTTTGCCTCGATTACAGCTGTAAGTCGCTTGGGGTATGTCTCTATCAGTTTTGCACATCGAGAGACTGAAATGTTTTCCCATTCCTCCTTGCAAAACAGCTCGAGCTCAGTGAGGTTGGATGGAGAGCATTTGTGAACAGCAGTTTTCAGTTATTCCACAGATTCTCGATTGGATTCAGGTCTGGACTTTGACTTGGCCATTCTAACACCTGGATATGTTTATTTTTGAACCATTCCATTGTAGATTTTGCTTTATGTTTTGGATCATTGTCTTGTTGGAAGATAAATCTCCGTCCCAGTCTCAGGTCTTTTGCAGACTCCATCAGGTTTTCTTCCAGAATGGTCCTGTATTTGGCTCCATCCATCTTCCCATCAATTTTAACCATCTTCCCTGTCCCTGCTGAAGAAAAGCAGGCCCAAACCATGATGCTGCCACCACCATGTTTGACAGTGGGGATGGTATTTTCAGGGTGATGAGCTGTGTTGCTTTTACGCCAAACATAACGTTTTGCATTGTTGCCAAAAAGTTCCATTTTGGTTTCATCTGACCAGAGCACCTTCTTCCACATGTTTGGTGTGTCTCCCAGGTGGCTTGTGGCAAACTTTAAACGACACTTTTTATGGATATCTTTAAGAAATGGCTTTCTTCTTGCCACTCTTCCATAAAGGCCAGATTTGTGCAATATACGACTGATTGTTGTCCTATGGACAGAGTCTCCCACCTCAGCTGTAGATCTCTGCAGTTCATCCAGAGTGATCATGGGCCTCTTGGCTGCATCTCTGATCAGTCTTCTCCTTGTATGAGCTGAAAGTTTAGAGGGACGGCCAGGTCTTGGTAGATTTGCAGTCGTCTGATACACCTTCCATTTCAATATGATCGCTTGCACAGTGCTCCTTGGGATGTTTAAAGCTTGGGAAATCTTTTTGTATCCAAATCCGGCTTTAAACTTCTTCACAACAGTATCTCGGACCTGCCTGGTGTGTTCCTTGTTCTTCATGATGCTCTCTGCGCTTTTAACGGACCTCTGAGACTATCACAGTGCAGGTGCATTTATACGGAGACTTGATTACACACAGGTGGATTGTATTTATCATCATTAGTCATTTAGGTCAACATTGGATCATTCAGAGATCCTCACTGAACTTCTGGAGAGAGTTTGCTGCACTGAAAGTAAAGGGGCTGAATAATTTTGCACGCCCAATTTTTCAGTTTTTGATTTGTTAAAAAAGTTTGAAATATCCAATAAATGTCGTTCCACTTCATGATTGTGTACCACTTGTTGTTGATTCTTCACAAAAAAATGCAGTTTTTTATCTTTATGTTTGAAGCCTAAAATGTGGCAAAAGGTCGCAAAGTTCAAGGGGGACGAATAGTTTCGCAAGGCACTGTAGGTGATGTCATTGTGACATTAGCTAGCTTAGCTCATGCGAAGAAACATGTCATAACGGTCGTGTCGCACCAAACTGTGCATGTGCAGGCCGTCAAATCAAAGGCACTCATTCGATATAAAGAGAAAATTAACAACTAATGACACGTTTCACTTCTCTCATTGACTTTCCAAACCGGGTCTGGTTTGTTGAGTCTGCTTCGCAAGACCTTCCCTGAAGTATCAGCATGTTAGACCTCTAGGTTTGAAAATTCTGCAAACTAAAGCCAAGGCATTTGCTTTCGGAGCTAATACAAGTCTTCAAGTCTCAGGCAATATTCATTTTTGTGTTGAACATGTAATCCTTATGAAACTCTACAAAATATTTGCAACTAATAAACCCTGGTTTAGCTCAGGCAAGATGGATTTTCGTGTTGAAAATGTAATCCCTGTGAAACGCTACAAAATATTCCCCCAAAATAAGCCCTGTTTTACCAGCCTGGCCTCGAATACTAGATATAACATAGTAAAGCTACATGTATATCCCTCCAATTACTATGATGTGTTATGTTTGGTATGGTTATGTAAGACAGGAAGTTACTTACATTTTCACAACTCTAAGCACAGAAATCTAAACAGATCATAAAAATGATAGACACTAGTCTGAATAAAATTGACCGTGTCTCAAGAATCGAATCGCATTAAGCTAAACAAAGGTTGATGTGAATATTGTCACCAAACAACTGTAAGACGTTAAGTTTAAGGAAAAGGAGACCTCTCCATTTCAACCAAAGCTAGATAAGCGAGTGCAAATGAGACTTGTCCTCTACATTTCAACCCAAAACTATACTGGAGAAACACGCCCTCTTCAGCTTGGGACTGAGATATACAATAAGAAAAAGAAAATGGGCAGCTGTGTGTATATATTTAGCCATTGAGCTATAAAATAATAACAACCTCTGCTGTGAGGTATGAAAATGCCTTAACAAGCTCACGCTCACTTTGTGTTGTCAAAGGAATAGTTCCTTGACATATTTTTCCTGTTCTCATATTCTGAGATATCTCAGAGCCTAAATATTTAGCCACAGTGCTAAACCAGTGTCAAAGTGAAACCCAATTTCTTCTCTCACGATGTAAGTCCTGTCCTTAATGAAATTTTGCAGGATTTAATTAATGGGGGAGAAAAGTCAATCGTACCTCTTGTCAATAGAATATTTTTGTGTTAACAACAGACTTTCCTCCACAGTCAATCAGCATTGCAATAGTAGTACATTGCTTAATGATTAAGCCACCAATGTGGTAATTGCGTATGATAACAGTTTAATCATTTTTGCCCATTTTTTTAAATTACAAAACAAATAGTTAGTGCAACTTGTTTGAGACACTGACGCTACTGTTATCAACTGTTTTTGTTGATCCTTTTCTCTTTCACTGTTGATTCAATAGATGGTTAATTACTTTGCATTTATAGTATTGATTGATGTGACGTAGAAGTCAGTCACTGGCCGCGGGCAGCATTTGGTTCTTTAACGCACGGACACATTCATCACTCCTCCCTGCTCCATTATCAGATAAGGTAACAATGTGGGTCGACACACAAGTTAACTTTTCTGTCTTAGTACATACATTTCACACTTATGTCAATGTTCATTTGTAATATAAGCAATATGCATTATACTTATCTACAGTGGGGCAAATATTTTTGAATTCCCTGCGTCACCTTTTCAGCTGAATGGGGGGGGGGGGGGGGGGGTGGAGTTCCCCTCGGGGAACGCCTTGCCATAACAGGTTTTAACCTGTTGCAACTCTAGGTGCAGAATTTTCATTTTTGGGAAAAAACGTTCCCGTTTTAAGGACAAGATGCTAGAATATGCATATAATTGACAGCTTAGGATAGAAAACACTAACGTTTCCAAAACTGTAAAGATATTGTCTGTGAGTATAACAGAACTGATGTTGCAGGCGAAAGCCTGAGAAAAATCCAGTCCGGAAGTGCCCCATATTTTGAAAGCGCTGCCTTCCAATGAGTCACTATTGAGCTGTGAATGCGCTATCAGCCAATTTACGCTTTCTACGTATTCCCCAAGGTGGCTACAGCATTGTGACGTATTTTTACGCATTTATGTTGAAGAATAGCCATAGGCGGCTACATTGCGTAAGTGGTCACCTGATGGCTCCCAGGGTGACTCTCGCGTAAAATACAGGTAGCCATTGCTCCATACTGAAAAACGAATTGTCCCGACGGATATATTATCGAATAGATATTTGAAAAACACCTTGAGGATTGATTATAAACAACGTTTGCCATGTTTCTGTCGATATTATGGAGCTAATTTGGAATATTGTTCGCCGTTTTCGTGACTGCAATTTCCAGGAGATTTCTCAGCCAAACATGAAGAACAAACGGAGCTATTTTGCCTACAAAAATAATATTTTTGGAAAAAAGGAACATTGGAAAGCTAACTGGGAGTCTCGTGAGTGAAAACATCCGAAGCTCATCAAAGGTAAACGATTTAATTTGATAGCTTTTCTGATTTCCGTGACCAAGTTACCTGCTGCTAGCTGGACAAAATGCTATGCTAGGCTATCGATAAACTTACACAAATGCTTGTCTAGCTTTGGCTGTAAAGCATATTTAGAAAATCTGAGATGACAGGGTGATTAACAAAAGGCTAAGCTGTGTTTCAATATATTTCACTTGTGATTTTCATGAATAGGAATATTTTCTAGGAATATTTATGTCCGTTGCGTTATGCTAATTAGTGTCAGGCAATGATTACGCTCCAGCATGCGGGATGGGGAGTCAGTAGAGGTTAATTAATAGAAGGGGAAAGGCTGTACCCCATGATTTATAGGGTCCTGGACCACATATTAGCAGTATATGCATTAAAAGGTTTAATAGTGTTCCACAGTTCTTTTCTAGTCTCTGCCTCTTATAAGAAACGTCTCAGCAGAAGTGTGAGCCATTGCTGTCAAAACAGGTTGTCTGTGAGAAAGTGCCTCGAGGCTGAAAGAGATACATAGACACAGACCCCTGCAGGGGAGTAAATAGATAAGAGACAAGTCAGACACACCACTGTAAGCCACACAGGAATGGAAAATTACATATTACGTATAACTGTATATGCATGGGCTTGGTCTCATGAGTAGGTGTTGACGTAGGCCGTTACATCACTAGGGCTTGACTGCAAGTATATTAAAGCAACTTTGACCTTTTTTATTTTACAGAACCTACTCTGAAACATACTTGCTGTGTTTCCGTTGTCAACTTCTGTCTGTAATTGCATTAACTTGTTGACGCTACCCATCCCGGTAGCGGGATATTTGTCATCAGCAACCACTGAATAGCATAGCGCCACAGTCAAAAAATACTACTAAAAATTTTCATATTCATGAAATCACAAGTGAATCTGGTTGATATCCCATTAAATGGAGGATAGGCATGCTTAGGAACAGAGAGGTTTCAAAACAAGAGGCACTTCCTGATTGGATTTTCCTCAGGCTTTCGCCTGCAATATCAGTTCTGTTATACTCACAGACAATAGTTTTACAGTTTTGGAAACTTTAGAGTGTTTTATATCCTAATCTGAAAATTATATGCATATTCTAGTTTCTGGGGCTGAGAAATAGGCAGTTTCAAATGGGTACGTTTTTTAGCCAAAAACGAAAATACTGCCCCCTACACGCAAAAGGTTAATAAAGATTTACTTAACATTTTTGGGATAGGGGGCAGCATTTTCACTTTTGGATGAATAGCGTGCCCAGAGTGAACTGCCTCCTACTCTGTCCCAGATGCTAATATATGTATATTATTATTACTATTGAATAGAAAACACTCTGAAGTTTCTAAAACTGTTTGAATTATGTCTGTGAGTATAACAGAACTAATAGGGCAGGCAAACTTCCAAACAGGAAGTGGAAATTCTGGGTCTGGTTGATTTTCAACTCTTCGCCTATTCACATCCCAGTAAGAAATGGATCTGTTCGCACTTCCTACGCCTTCCACTAGATGTCAACAGTCAGTAGAACGTGGAATGAAGCCTCTAGTGTGATGTGGGACCGGATGGGAGGGGATGAGTCAGTGGTCTGGCAGAATGCCAGTTCCTGGTTACGCGCATTACTCTTGATATTGCCATGCATTCCATTACTCTGCAGAAAAAAAACGAATGCTCCAGTTGGATCGTTATTGGATATATATGATAATAACATCCTGAAGATTGATTCTCTACTGAGTTTGGCCAGTTTATTCGACCTGGAATATAACTTTTTAAAGTTTTCATCCGAGTTCGCCTGGACTGGCGCCAGCTTTTGAACATGTGAGCTAAACGTGCTAGCAAAAGTAGTTAATTGGACACTAGTAATAGACATTATCGAACAAAACAACGATTTATTGCGGAACTAGGATTCCTGGCACTGCATTCTGATGAAAGATCATCAAAGGTAAGGGGTAGCCGGTTTTATTTGAATAAGAGTTATTTTGCAGAGGTTGCTTGATGAGGCATCTGAGGCTGCCCTATCCTACGGGGGTGGCTGGTTATGAGTTAAATACTAGTTATTTTGGAGAGGCGGTTTAGTGATAATCATATATAAAAAAAATTGTGGAGGTAATTCAGCGACAATTACCCAAATACTAGTTATTTTGGAGAGGTGGTTCAGCAATAATCATCTATTTTATTTTTGGAGGTATGTCAGTGACAATTACCTAAATAATGAGTTGAATTGTTTATGAATATTGTGTTGTATGTTTTATTTGTTTGTTTGTTCTTGCGGATTATGGCAGTTTTATTGGGAAATGGCCCAATGGTGAAATAAAGAGTTAGGAGTCGGACAGAAGTTATTTGAATAAAAGGTTGAACATATTTGTTAGTGACACTTTCCTACCATTTGACAGTATAGGAAATGTACAACCCTTAGTATACCAGTACAATATTACAAGGAAGTTGTGTTCTGTAGAGATTTTCATAGAAAATACTTTGTGGCGCTTTCACCAGGGGCATTGGTGGATAGAATATTACTGTTGCTCTATAACTTTAAGATATAATATTAGGAATTGAAGTCTATCATGCGATTGTCTCTGTGAGGCCCGTGTGTGAAATATATTTGAGTTTAGTAGAACCATTTACTATAGCCTGGATTAAGTTAGAGTAGATTTAGGATTACAGTATCACCCACTGTTGTTTAACACACACTGAAAGGAGATAGAGAATAATTTATATAGGCATATACATGTTACACCCACTTTAGGATAACCCTATAGAAATTGGAAAACACATTACACGGAGACTATCTAAATAAAACGCCGGAGCACCATGGCACAGTCAAACCAGAATGAGGAGATATTAGCAATGAAACCTGTCATGCCTGTTGAATATATGCAAAATAGTTTCCCGCTGTGGAATGTACATTAACTTTTAAGAAATTGCATGTCTGGACAGAGATGGCAGGAGAAAACAGATATCCACTGGATGGTTCATTCAACAAGACTAGGTTGGATTTAGTCAAGGAGATAATTCAGACAAGAAAAATCGACAGATCTTCATGACCAAACCAAAACTGGAGAGAACAATTCAGTGCGGGATGAAAGAAATTAGCCAGGAGTAGGAACAGGAGTACTCCCCACCGCCCTGCCGCCGTATGAGACTCAACCCAGAGGACCCCTACACAGATTTACCCTCTCATACCACTGACAGAAGAAAATGGAAGCAACCACAATTATCCTCAAGGGGACTCTGACGAAAGAGGTGGAGGACACAACAGCAGCAACAAGCAGAATGAGTACAATAGAATTGGATGAAAAAAGGAGGCACACTTCCTGGAGGGAGTTTCCCTTGCCACCCCAACTCACTCCACAAAAAGGAGCAGACTGGAAGACCCTAGACATATGGCCACCTGTAAAAAAAAAACACACAAACTACTAAATAATCAAAATAAAAGTACAATGTTCCACCATCCATGGGTGACCTATTCAGAGAGCAAGAAAAGGAGGACTAGACACTGCACTGAAGAAGGCCCAGCTTGCACAGATTGAGAGTGGTGATTTTACTCACAATGTGATTGCTGCTCAAGTTGTTTCTACAGGCTAACCACAACCACAGCCTGCAGCTCCCCCACAGTCACATCAGTCACACCCGTGAACCTGGTGCCTGCAGGGTATGTGCTTTTCACTACTCAGCCTTATGGTGACGCACAAACATGGACTGGAAGAGGTGGTGGGCCCGCCAGAGTCCCTCGTGACTGGAACAACACTCAATGCTGGACCTGTGGGCAGTTGGGGATTGTGAGTTTGCAGTGTGGGGGAAATTGAAGAGGTTACAACAGCGGCAGAGGAAACATTGGGCCTGGCAGAGGAAGAGGAAACTTTGCTAATGCACATCATGTAGTGTTCTACCCAACATGGCAACAGTATGCTCCTCAACCACAATATCACTGACCCGAAGCTGGAAATGCTCCCCGGGGGAAACCTGTACCCTATGGACAAGGAGGACAAGTTAATGACAGAGGACAGCTGTGGCCAATTGGAAATCAGAACACCAACAGTTCTTATTTCTCTCAGAATCAACTATTTGTTTACCCTTGTTTATCTGTCGGCCCAAGCCCCGAACTCAGGCCCTGTGTGTAGTTAACCGACCCTCTGCCCATTCATCGTCATTTTACCTGTTGCTGTTGACTTAGCTGATTAGCTGTTGTTGTCTTACCCATTGTTGACTTAACTAGCTCTCCCAATCAACACGTGATTGCTTTGTGCCTCACTTTATTTATCTCTTGTAAACTGTTGTTTAGGATAATTATCATTGTTTTAGTTTACTGTGGAGCCCCTAGTCCAACTGTACATGCCTAGATACCTCCTTTGTCCCATCTCCCACACATGCGGTTGTAACAGGGTTATATTGGTGCCACTTTATTGTTAAAGAAGAAGTTACAGGTCTGTGTGAGCCAGAAATCTTGCTTGTTTGTAGGTGACCAAATACTTATTTTCCACCATAATTTGCAAATAAATTCATTAAAAATCCTACAATGTGATTTTCTGGATTTTTTTCTCATTTTGTCTGGCATAGTTGAAGTGTACCTATGATGAAAATTACAGGCCTCTCTCATCTTTTTAAGTGGGAGAACTTGCTCAATTGGTGGCTGACTATATACTTTTTTGCCCCACTGTATATGCATATCCTAGCTTCTGGGCCTGAGTAGCAGGCAGTTTACTTTGGGCATGCTTTTCATCCAAAATTACAAATGCTGCCCCCTACCCTAATGGAGTTAAACAATGCCACTTTAATAATGTTTACATATCTTACATTACTCATTTCATATATACATACAGTATCTTATACCATCTATTGCATCTTGCCTATGCCGCTCGGCCATCGCTCACCATCGCTCACACATATTCTTATTCCATCCCTTTAGATTTGTGTGTATTAGGTAGTTGTTGTGGAATTGTTAGATTACTTGTTAGATATTACTGCAATGTCGGAATTAGAAGCACAAGCATTTCGCTACTCTCGCAATAACATCTGCTAACCATGTGTATGTGACCAATAACATTTTATTTGATTTCTTTCAGCCTTTTAATTCATAACTTAAACTACAACTCTGACAATTTTACATGTGGGTTGTTATTATGAAGTATTTAGTGATGTTTTGTGTAATTTAATGATATCATGTCTATTGACTGTTAAGTGATGGGCAAAACCTGAAATTGCTTCTCTGTTAAATTTTCAAGTAGGATTTCTGAGATGACTTATACAATAAATTATGGACAGTCCTTTTCAGCTATCTATATAAACCATCTGTACTTTTCTGATTATATTGGAACTCCCTGCTATATGTTGCTCTGGTTGTCTTTGTATAATAACATCGGTAAATATTTTAAATAGCTTATTCCAATATTTTTCTGATGTTCAAGGCTCAAACTTCCAAACACAGACCAAAATTTCAGCAGCTATTGTGCCCGTTTCCAAAAGCCTATCATTTTTGTATTGAATTACTTGTAAGCGTCATACTTTATATTAGTTCCAATAGCTCTCCGTGGTTGTTGGATTGTTGCTTGGACAGTCGATGAGGCTATCGATTAATACATTTTTTTCAGATGCAGTAGGTTTAGCTACTTAGCTAGATAGCATTGCTAAATAGGATTATGTAATGATTTGTAATGATTCCAGAAATGTTCCATATGCACAAAAAGCATCCCTGCTCATGATTATTTATCTTTTGCCAAGATAATCCATCCACCTGACAGGTGTGGCATATCAAGAAGCTGACAGCATGATCATTACACAGGTACACCTTATGCGGGGGACAATAAAAGGCCACTCTAAAATGTGCAGTTTTGTCACGCAACACAATGCCACAGATGTCTTAAGTTTTGAGGGAGCGTGCAATTGGCATGCTGACTGCAGGAATGTCCACCAGAACTGTTGCCAGAGAATTTAATGTTAATTTATCTACCTAAAGCCGCCTCCAACATTGTTTTAGAGAATTTGGCAGTACGTCCAACCGGCCTCACAAACACAGTCCATGTGTAACCACGCCAGCCCAGGACCCCCACATCCGGCTGCTTTACGCGCAGGATCAAACCGAGGAGTATTTCTCCCTGTAATAAAGGCCTTCTGTGAGGAAAATCTAATTCTGATTAGCTGGGCCTGACTCCCCAGTGGCTGGGCCTATGCCCTCCAGGCCCACCCTTGGCTGCGCCCCTGCCCAGTCATGTGAAATCGATATAGTGCCTAATTTATTTATTACAGTTGACTGATTTCCTTATATAAACTGTAACTCAGTAAAATCGTAGAAATTCTTGTATGTTGCATTTATATATTTTTTCAGTATAGATACAGTAACTCTGTGTTATGGATAGCGTAACTAGCTAGTTCCCAGTACACAAAAAAAAAAATTACGCTTAGCCTACACCCAATGATGACTCAATGGTTGCTAAAATGGCAAGAGGTCTGTGCATGATAGGGTGTTGTCCTGCCTTTTTAAAATCTCAGTTAACCAGACAGGTCCTACAGGCCCTAGTTTTGTCTCACCTGGACTCGCATAGTATTAAATAAAGCCATGACTACATGGAACGACTACATGGAACTCTCTGCCACCCCAGGTAGCAATAAAACCAGATAAAAAACGGATAAATTAACACGTTACTGCACAAACGGAACTGTAATGAGACACAGCCATTTTATATATATTGTATTGTAATTTGCACTATATTATACCTAGATATTGTGTATGTACTAATATGTAGGCTATGTGGGACATTGTACATGTATGTATTTCGGTCCTTGTCTGTACTATGGACCCCAGGAAGAGTACCTGCTGCTTTTGCATGGGGATCCTAATACATACCAAGTGCTATAAATTCAAGACATGATTTGCAACTCTGGCAGATAGCCCCCACTCATGACCAGGGAAAGGGGGATACCTAGTCAGTTGTCCAACAATGTCTTCCACATTTAACCAAACTTAACCAACTATCAACATCCACAGTGCCCAGGGAACAGTTGGTTGACTGCTTTGCTAGTAAGTTAGAATGAACTTTTCACCTTACTTTGTCCCGGTCGAGAGGAGGGGATTCTGTTAAAGCATTGAAATTACGTCATGATCTGCATATAAACTGCTGCACGTGATTAAGTGGGAGCGCGCTCCGAGAATAAATTCTATTACCTATTATTGAAAGACTGGTCTGTGTCTATTTTACGCAAACAGGAAACCTTAGAAATTCTCATAAAATAGATTAAGGGCTTTCAATTGATGAAAGCACATTGGCATAATTAAATACAGTAACAATTGGTCCTTCGAGTGGATTCCACAAACTTCTCTGTCGTCCGAAGGGAAAAGCCGAAAACCGTGCACGGACGAGGCTGGACTCGTCATTTAAAGTCCTGGCCTCCAGCAGAGGTTTAATAATAACAGGCCGGTATATATATCTTAGGTCGACAGAGAAGGTGACGGAATCGAACCGGCATTGCTTTTCCCAGTCTACAGGACGAAGGTAAATAAGTCTTTATTCTCGAATTTGGCAGGAATTATTTAAAATATTTTTGATTGAATGTGCTAAAGGAGTTTGGATTTAATCAATGATAGTTGCTTGAATATTTTGAACAAATACAATGGGTTTCTACTTTGTGTGTAACCAAAATCGATAGGAAGGAAGGAAACGAGTCTGAAATGACTCGTGGTAAGGTGCACTACCAAAACTAAACTAAAACTTAAATATTCCTGGTTTTGCAAGCCAGAAGGGTGTTAAGAAGGGATATAGTACGTATTGTTAGATGGGACGTTCGTTCTGTACAAATAGGATAACCATTAATTCAAAAGACATACCTAAATAATAAATTACTCTTGGTGAGAAGGCAGGGTAACTCTAGGCGAACATAATGATTGAACCTATTCAATACTGAAATAAATTAATATCTAAGGGCAGGATAGGTAAGCCAATTCTAGAGTAGTGAGATATGAGATATTAACGTTGAAAGTCCCAAGGAACAATAGTTTATAATGAGCTTATAATTGTATACGGGTGAAATGTAATGTCCAATCAAAAGTCATCTATAGATGAGGTTTCCAGAAAGGAGAATACATACTGATTATCATTAAAGAGACACACACATAGTCAGACAGAAAAGCAACAAAAGTAACTAAGTAACGGTAATTAGCAGATTCATAGAAATACACGCACATAGGTAAGTGATTAAATACCATAGCTACTAGTAACGGTAAGGATTAAAGTTGGGTAGAAATTCCTCAAAGGAGGTGTCGGAACTAACGGGAGACGAAAGTTATAAAGTTGAGAAAAGTGGATAAGGTGAGTCAAAAGAAAAAGCAAAAATGTTTTAATTGTAACGAAATTGGACATTTCGCCCGGGAGTGTAATACTCCCTGCAAACGTCACCACAAATATTGTTATTTAACTGAGGGGAAGGTCAGAGGCGACAATCGGGTAAAAAAAAAGAAGGGTGAGATAAAAAGAGAGTGAGATTAATGAGAATCCTAACTGAGGGAAAACTTTGGGCGTTTAAATTAGGGCTATTTTCTGTTGTCCAGATGCCGGAGTAACAAATACAGACAACTGTAAAATGGGTCTATTTGCGGAGAATCTCAGTCAGTTCCATAGCGTTGGTGGTATAGTGGTGAGCGTAGCAGTCTCACAAACTGCAGTCCAGGGTTCGGTTCCCAGCTCAGGCGTTAACTAAAATAATATATATATCTGAGTTTTTGGTTGTAATTAAACTAATTGTTTCGCAGAGAAAGGTATAGTCACTAGTATTGGTATAAGATATAAACGGAACATTTTAAATAGTTTGTTTGGTTCAAATTGAAAGACTAATTCATTCAACTTAAAATAAGGACGAAGCGAATTTTGATGCAAGACGATGTCTGTTCACTAAATTATCTGTTTGAATAATGTATTGGGAATAGAGTCGTAATTAAAATGCTAAATCAAAGACGAGACAGTAACTTAAATCAAATGAATTCTGAATAATAACGGGGAAACAATTACGATAGATTTGTGCCCATCGAAATGTTCTTATAAATTTAGCGAATTGGGAGATGAGAGATGTTGATTGATGTTGTAAACTCTAATTCAGGATTCAACAGATGTGATAAATTAGGTATGGTTTATCGAACCCGAACTACTGTTGCTGCAGACAGCCAACAATTATTTACAATTCATTGAAAATCGTTGCGAATTGGGTCGAGGTTGAGCGCTTGTTGATGACATCACTTGCAAGGCACTTTTGTCGCCACGGAAATGATGTCGTGACTGGGGGTAACGGAGGAAATTGTTTGTGTCTTTTAGAAGGAAAATGCGTGCATTATTGTTTTGAGTCACTTTTCAGAAGTTGATAAAAATGTCCAAATACATTTTTAGAAGGAGTATGTAAGTCGTCAGGAAAGATGCTAAAAACTAGCAGCGGATTCGCTAGGTGGGCATCATTGATTTGTGGCGTTTATTTGGACTGTATTAGGCTAATAGCCTAATACAGTCCAAATAAACGTCACAAATCAATGATGCCCACCTAGCGAATCGTAAAACATTGTGATAATGGATTCTGATGGTTATTGATTCCTGGTTTGATTGTTTATGCAACATCCGTGAATTTGAGCACTGTTTCCATTATGTGGAACAATGCTAGGGTATTAATGTTGAAAAGTAACCTCTATAGTAAAACATAATTGCATATGTTTCGGGAAACTAGCTAGGTTGAATTTGGTTATTTGAGCTTCTCCCCTGATACGTAGACATCTGTAACAGGGGCAAGTTGTTTTTTCTTGAGGAACACGCAGATGATGTCTTGTTTTATTGAGATGTAAACGGTGAGTCTCTGAGTAATTTTGTCATCTGAAGCATTATAGTAGTGAGCTTTTTTATAGTTTGTTTTTTGCTGATAAAAGTGGTTTGTTTATTTGGTTACTGATGATTGTTTATTTTAGGAGTTGATTTAACTTAATTAAGCATTTGTTCTGGAGTGTTTAAGTAGAATTCTTTATACCGGGACGGATGGAAGTTATCAAAAATATGTGAGTTGAAGGAGCCAAGGGAAAATACGTTTACATTTTTATTAAATATCTGGGATTGAATTACGGATTTCTTACACTGAGAAATGTACGACATTTACGGCAGAGGGAAAAAGTAATACATTTGATAATAATGTTATCAGGTTAATTGTATCTAAGGGTAGCATGTTCATTTAAGTAAACATATACATTGACGTTGTTTATAACTTTCGATTAATGATTCGAGATAAAGGGGAATTATCATTAGGTTTAGTTTATAGTTCACTTTTGAGTTTCTGAATCGAAGTAGCATAGTGAATGCTAATTAGGCGTGTTGTGTTATATAAGTAGCACAGATACTTCTTAAAGTAGATAAGAAACTTGACAGAGAATTGGTACAGGATTGACATGAATGGACGCCCAAGGGAGAATTGGACATGTGGAAAATTAAAGGGGCTCCTACATGATGATGTCAGACATAAGGATAATTTACTAATCTTACCTAAGTCATTGTTTAAGAGTAGGCAAGGTTGTTACCTGGGCAGAGCCAGGTAACAAAGGGGGGATTGGGTAAATTGTGTTCTAGGATAGGATGTGACCTACGGAATAATTAACTGATAAAAAAATAAAAATAATTAGCTAACAAGTAAGTATAGAAGTTAAAGATATAATCAGATAGAACAAACGAGAAACTGTTTGTTAACCAAACCTGTATGTCCAAGATTTTATGCACTACAGGTGAATTAAAGGTGAAGTCACTCAATCCAGTCCCTGAGGCCTGTTGGGGGGACCATACCAAGGACTCCTAGTGACAGCTAGCAGAAAGGACTACCCGGATTCATATCACACTGCGGGAGGATAGGACACATTAGGGCACTGTCGAACAATAACAGAGTTCGAGAGGAGAACTGAAATTAACAGAATTCTGGGGGCCATCTCTCGAATGAAAAATACCTTACCTGTCCTTTCCTCACTGTTCTTGTTCATAGAAGTGAAAATGTGTCTGACTCTTGCTAATGATGTGTTTTCTGGAAGAGGGTGTGGCTTTATAGGTGAGCTGTCCATCCTAAGCTGTATGGTTGGAGACCTTATTCCTACACCATGAACCCGAGAAGGCCAGAGGGTAATATTGACATAATTAAACAAGGAGAAATTAGTATTAACCAAGCATAAGAGATCACTTGATCTGGATAAACAGGAGGTGAGAGTAGGATAGGGAGGGATGTCTCAGTGAAGTTCTATGTAGACCAAGTGATGTCTCTGACTCCTTGGCAGTTCAGGACTAAGAGTAGCTATTATGGAACATGTTATAGCTCACATCATGTGAGAAGGCTACATAAATCTACATACCCAGCATGGAAGGAGATGGAGGGTAGTGAAAGTAAGGGTTTCAGTTGATAACCTAGTGCATTCCAGGTAGAAAAAGTTAGAGCAGCTGATTGCTCTATAGTCAGCAGAATACAAGCAGAGTCCCTGACAAAACAGATACTGACTGTGGAGTTGTCCAGAGCCAAGAGCCGGTGTGGATAGTTCAGAAATGGAATTATTCACCTAAGGGAACAACCTGTATGGTAAAGCTATTCATGGAAGCAGGAAAGCCAGATAATATGTTGTATGGATTTGCACTATTTATATCCACATGTTCCTCTGAAATCTGAGCTTCCTCCTTTCACAGAGGCAACGGGAGACTGTTTATTGTTTGATTCAGTATAGTACTCCTGGGAAATATGTGGGGCAAAATCAGTACTGCAATAGGACAGATAATGTTACTTCTGATGCGACCAATGAGTGTTTTGGCAGACTGGTTGAGATCTGGTGTAATGCTCCGGGTGTCGTGGGTGTGGAGTCAAATGCAGGAGACAGAGAGTTCAATGCTGCGCGTCTTTTAATCGCACCAATGCACCACAGGGTGCTCACAAAAACGTTACGTTCCCAAAACACAGGGAATCAAAATGTACAATGGGAAACAATCCCGACCGGACACTAACACGTGCCTATACCACAGAGCCGAAGGTTTACATAGAAATAATCCCGCACAACAACCAGGCGGGCCGGCTGTCTAATAAAGACAAACTAATTAAACATTCACAGGTGCTACCACTCAACATACAAGGAGGGGAAGGAAAAACAATCAGTGGCAGCTAATAGGCCGGTGACGACGACCGCCGAGCGCCACCTGCCCGGGAAAGGGAAACACCCTCGGTCGGACTCGTGACAGTACCCCCCCCCTGACGCGTGGCTCCCGCAGCGCGCCGACACCGGCCTCGAGGTCGCCCCGGAGGACGAGGCGCAGGGCGATCCGGATGGAGGCGATGGAAATCCCTCAACATGGAGGGATCCAAGATGTCCCCCACCGGTACCCAGCACCTCTCCTCCGGACCGTACCCCTCCCAGTCCACGAGGTACTGCAGGCCCCTCACCCGGCGTCTTGAGTCCAGAATGGCCCGGATTGTGTACGCCGGGGACCCCTCGATGTCCAGCGGGGGGGGAGGGACCTCCGGTACCTCACTGTCCTGCAGGGGACCAGCTACCACCGGCCTGAGGAGAGACACATGAAACGAGGGGTTAATACGATAATAGGAAGGGAGTTGTAATCGATAACACACCTCGTTTATCCTCCTCAGGACTTTAAAGGGCCCTACACACTGCGGACCCAGCTTCCGGCAGGGCAAGCGGAGAGGTAGGTTTCGGGTCGAGAGCCAGACCCTGTCCCCCGGTACAAACACGGGGGCCTCACTGCGGTGGCGGTCAGCACTCCTCTTCTGCCGTCCACTCGCTTGTCGTAGAGATTCCTGGACGGCCCTCCAGGTCTCCTTGGAGCGCTGTACCCATTCCTCCACCGCAGGAGCCTCGGTCTGGCTCGGATGCCATGGTGCCAGGACCGGCTGGTACCCCAACACACACTGAAAAGGGGACACGTTAGTAGAGGAGTGGCGTAGTGAGTTCTGAGCCATTTCAGCCCAGGGAATGTATCGTGCCCACTCCCCTGGCCGATCCTGGCAATACGACCGCAGAAACCTACCCACCTCCTGGTTCACTCTCTCCACCTGCCCATTACTCTCGGGGTGATAACCGGAGGTCAGGCTGACAGAGACCCCCAAACGTTCCATGAACGCTCTCCATACCCGGGACGTGAATTGGGGGCCCCGATCAGAAACGATGTCCTCCGGCACCCCGTAGTGCCGGAAGACATGGGTGAATAATGCCTCCGCAGTCTGTAGGGCTGTAGGGATACCGGGCAACGGGAGGAGACGGCAGGACTTAGAGAACCAATCCACAATTACCAGAACCGTGGTGTTCCCCTGAGACGGCGGGAGATCGGTTATGAAATCTATGGACAGATGTGACCATGGCCGCTGTGGAACAGGGAGGGGTTGTAGCTTCCCTCTAGGAAGGTGCCTAGGAGCCTTACTCTGAGCGCACACTGAACAGGAGGAGACATAACCCTTAACGTCCTTAGCCAACGTAGGCCACCAATACCTCCCCTGAAGGCTCCCCACTGTCCTCGTCACCCCAGGGTGACCCGAGGAGGGTAGGACGTGAGCCCACCGAATCAGTTTGTCCCGAACACCAAGCGGCACGTACCTTCGCCCCGCTGGACACTGAGGAGGCGCGGGTTCAGCCCGTAACGCCCGCTCGATGTCCGAGTCCACCTCCCATACCACTGGGGCTACCAGCTTCGAGGCGGGAAGGATGGGAGTAGGTTCGGTGGACCCATCCTCCGTGTCATAAAGGCGGGACAGTGCGTCAGCCTTCACGTTCTGGGAGCCCGGTCTATAAGACAAAGTAAATCGGAACCGGGTGAAGAACATGGCCCACCTTGCCTGACGTGGGTTAAGTCTCCTAGCTGCCCGAATATACTCCAGATTCTGGTGGTCGGTCCAGATGAGAAAGGGGTGTTTAGCCCCCTCAAGCCAGTGTCTCCACACCTTCAGAGCTCTAACCACCGCTAGCAACTCCCGGTCCCCCACATCATAGTTACGCTCCGCTGGGCTGAGCTTCCTTGAGAAGAAAGCGCAGGGTCGGAGTTTTGGTGGCGTACCCGAGCGCTGTGATAGCACGGCACCCACCCCAGCCTCGGACGCGTCCACCTCCACTATGAATGCTAGAGAGGGGTCCGGATGCGCCAACACGGGCGCATCAGTAAACAGCGCCTTCAACTTGTTGAATGCTCCGTCCGCCTCTGCTGACCACTGCAAACGCACCGGGCCCCCCTTCAGCAGTGAGGTGATGGGAGCCGCTACCTGGCCAAAACCCCGGATAAACCTCCGGTAGTAGTTGGCAAAACCCAGAAAACGCTGCACCTCCTTTACCGTGGTCGGAGTCGGCCAATTACGCACGGCCCTAATGCGGTCACCCTCCATCACTACCCCCGAGGTGGAAATGCGATATCCCAGAAAAGAGACGGCTCGTTTAGAGAACACGCATTTCTCAGCCTTGACGTATAGGTCATGCTCCAGCAGTCTACCAAGCACCTTGCGCACCAGAGACACATGCGCGGTGTGAGTGGCCGAGTAGATCAGAATGTCATCGATATAAGCCACCACTCCCTGCCCGCACAGGTCCCTGAGAATCTTGTCTACAAAGGATTGGAAAACGGCTGGAGCATTCTTTAACCCATACGGCATGACGAGGTACTCATAGTGGCCTGATGTAGTACTAAATGCGGTTTTCCACTCGTCTCCCTTCCGAATACGCACCAAACTATACGCGCTCCTGAGATCCAGTTTTGTGAAGAACTGCGCTCCGTGGAACGATTCCACCGCCGTAGCGATGAGAGGTAGAGGGTAACTATACCCCACTGTGATGGCGTTTAGACCTCTATAATCGATACACGGACGCAAGCCTCCCTCCTTTTTCCTCACAAAAAAGAAACTTGAGGAGACGGGTGAAATGGAGGACCGAATGTACCCCTGTCCCAGCGCCTCCGTGACATATGTCTCCATTGCCAACGTCTCCTCCTGGGACAGCGGGTACACGTGACTCTTGGGAAGTGCAGCGTCTACCTGGAGATCTATCGTACAATCCCTTCCCGGTCGATAAGGTGGTAATTTAGTCGCTTTCACTTTACTGAAAGCGATTGCCAAATCGGCATACTCGGGGGGAATGCACACCGTGGAACCCTGGTCTGGACTCTCCACCGACGTAGCACCGATGGAAACTCCCAAACACCTTCCAGAACACTCCTCTGACCACCCCTGGAGAACCCCCTGTTTCCACGAAATTTTAGGATTGTGCCGGGCCAGCCAGGGAGTCCCCAGCACCACTGGAAACGCAGGCGAGTCAATAATAAAGAAACTGATACGCTCCCTATGATTCCCCTGCGTCACCATGTCCAGTGGGACCGTGGTCTCCCTGACCATCCCTGACCCTAATGGCCGGCTATCTAGGGAGTGCACGGGGAAAGGAGAATCTATCGGCACCAGCGGAACCCCTAACTTAAGGGCGAGTCCGCGATCCATAAAGTTCCCAGCTGCGCCTGAATCGACGAGCGCCCTATGCTGGGAAGAGGGAAAAAAGCGAAGGAAAAAAGTTAAGACAAACATGTGGCCAACAGGGGGTTCTGGGTGAGTTTGATGCTGACTCACCTGGGGTGACCGAGAAGCGTTCCGTCTGCCATCTCTACTCCCAGACGGACCCCCCCAGCACCGATCAGACGTGTGTCCTCTCCGACCACAGTTGGTGCAGGGAAGGCCTCCTCCTCCGGTACCCCTCGGCGCAGCCCCTCCCAACTCCATCGGAATGGGAGCGGAGGGGCTGGGTGGTGGAACGCACAGGACCCTCTCTGAACGCCCGCGGGCAGCCAGCAGATTATCCAGTCGAATGGACATGTCAATCAGCTGATCCAGTGACAGAGTGGTGTCCCGACACGCTAACTCCCGGCGGACATCCTCTCGGAGACTACACCTGTAGTGGTCCATGAGGGCCCTGTCGTTCCACCCAGATCCGGCTGCCAAGGTCCGGAACTCCAGCGCGTAATCCTGGGCGCTCCTCCTCTCCTGCCTGAGGTGAAATAGTCGTTCTCCCGCCGCTCGGCCGTCTAGAGGGTGATCAAACACGGCGCGGAAGCGACGGGAAAACTCTGGGTAGTGCTCCCGCGCTGAGCATGACAGACCGCGTTCGCCCATTCCAGGGCACGACCCGTGAGGCAGGAGATGAGGACACTCACCCTCTCTTCTCCTGAGGGAGTGGGTCTGATGGTGGCCAGGTATAGCTCCAGCTGGAGCAGAAACCCCTGGCAACCCGCCGCCGCTCCATCATAAGCCCTCGGTAGCGTCAGACGGAGGGTGCTGGAGTCGGGAGATGGGGAGTCCGGAACCGTGGGTGCCGAAGGTGGAGAGAGGAGCCCACTCCTCTCCCATCTGTCCATTCTCTCCATCACTTGATCCATCGCGGATCCGATCCGATGAAGGACGGTGGTGTGGTGGAGAACCCGTTCCTCCATCGATGGGAGAGGGTTGGCTGCTGCTCCTGCTGACTCCATCAATTTGATAGGTGCGGGATTCTGTAATGCTCCGGGTGTCGTGGGTGTGGAGTCAAATGCAGGAGACAGAGAGTTCAATGCTGCCCGTCTTTTAATCGCACCAATGCACCACAGGGTGCTCACAAAAACGTTACGTTCCCAAAACACAGGGAATCAAAATGTACAATGGGAAACAATCCCGACCGGACACTAACACGTGCCTATACCACAGAGCCGAAGGTTTACATAGAAATAATCCCGCACAACAACCAGGCGGGCCGGCTGTCTAACAAAGACAAACTAATTAAACATTCACAGGTGCTACCACTCAACATACAAGGAGGGGAAGGAAAAACAATCAGTGGCAGCTAATAGGCCGGTGACGACGACCGCCGAGCGCCACCTGCCCGGGAAAGGGAAACACCCTCGGTCGGACTCGTGACATCTGGGGATTTCAGTAAGATAAGGAGGCCCAGGGCTCACATCTGTTGGTTGTGGTGTTGACTAAACGGGAGAAAATAAGTACTTCGACTGGGTCTTTTGATGATAGGGTTTGTATTAATAACATTGTGGTTCCAAGGGTGGCAGATGAGATCAAAGCTATAAATTAGATTCTGGTAGGATTAGAGTCAAGTATTTTGTGGTGGTCCACTCTTAATGAGAATGTGGATTGGATCAATTATATCTATTAAAAATCCACAGTGCTTCACCAATTATATTAGAGATGTAATGAATGACTTGGCAGAATAGAATAGTAAAAATGTTATGATTACTGTGTTATGGGCTACCTTCACCTGTGTGACTGTGTTAGTTTTGTACGGACGTGGTTGATTGCGTGTATGAAAGTTATCATTTCCAGGACTCTGGAGAAATCGATGACACTTCAGATGGTGATATATGGTCCAATCCTAAGCTCTGACCAGTGGAATACAAAATACATGGCTTGGACGTAATAGAAGAATCCGGATCCTTTCACTCGCGAGGAGACCATATTTGATGTTTAGGAAATTTAGATGTTTTCTTGTTTCAATGTATAGACTGTTTTTTCATGAAGATTAACTAAAAAATCCTGATAAGTAGAATTAAGATTCTGATGTAGGATAGAACAGTCATTGAAGTTGATTATGTACATACATGTATTGGTGGTCTTCTTTTAGTATATCATTGATATTTCCATGTAGTGTTTAATGATGGCATGAGTTGTTAAGTCATTTTGAGGGTGGATTGTTAGGAAATTATGATTAATATGACTGAACAAATAATTTTAAATGGAACTGTAACTAAGTAAACTTATACTCTGTTTTATTATATCTGATTAACTATATGGGTTGTGGACTGTGAAAACAGATAAGGTCGTTAGCCTATGGTTGACCCTACAGAAACTTAGCTCTGGGGTTTTTAGATAAGGCAGTGAATGCATTCCTAGGTTTTCTGTTATTAAAACTGTCAGTTCAGTGGTGATCGATAATGTTCAGGGGTCAAAAGTTATCTGGGAGTGTGTTAGTAAGTTAGAATGAACTTTTCACCTTACTTTGTCCCGGTTGAGAGGAGGGGATTCTGTTAAAGCATTGAAATGACGTCATGATCTGTATATAAACTGCTGCACGTGATTAAGTGGGAGCGTGCTCCGAGAATAAATTCTATTACCTATTATTGAAAGACTGGTCTGTGTCTATTTTATGCAAACAAGAAATCTTAGAAATTCTCATAAAATAGATTAAGGGCTTTCAATTGATGAAAGCACATTGGCATAATTAAATTACAGTAACAGTTATTGATTCAAAAAGGGCCAGGAGTGAGACACTACAACAGCCCAACAGTGCCAAATTTGGGCCGCAGAGGTAAGAACATACCAACTTAAATGTAAATATACTGAACAAAAATATGAACGCAACAGTACGTCAACAGTATGTCCAATCTGCCTCACAACCCGCAGACCTTGTGTAACCACGCCAACACAGGACCTCCACATCCGGCTTCTTCAACTGAGATCAGCCACCCAGACAGCTGATGAAACTGTGGGTTCGCACAACTGAATAATTTCTGCACAACCTATCTCAGGGAAGCACATTTGCGTGGTTGTTGTCCTCACCAGGGTCTTGACCTGAACGCAGTCCGGCGTAGTAACCAACATCAGTGGGAAAACGCTCACCTTTGATGGCCTCTGGCACGCTGGAGAAGTGTACTCTTCACTGATGAATCTGGATTTCAACTGTTCCGGGCAGATAAATCAAATCAAATCAAATTTATTTGTCACATACACATGGTTAGCAGATGTTAATGCGAGTGTAGAAAATGCTTGTGCTTCTAGTTCCGACAATGCAGTAATAACCAACGAGTAATCTAACCTAAAAATTCCAAACTACTACCTTATACACACAAGTGTAAAGGGATAAAGAATATGTACATAAAGATACATGAATGAGTGATGGTACAGAACGGCATAGGCAAGATGCAGTAGATGGTATCGAGTACAGTATATACATATGAGATGAGTAATGTAGGGTATGTAAACAAAGTGGCATAGTTTAAAGTGGCTAGTGATACATGTATTACATAAAGATGCAGTAGATGATATAGAGTACAGTATATACATATACATATGAGATGAGTAATGTAGGGTATTTAAACATTATATTAATATTAAGTAGCATTGTTTAAAGTGGCTAGTGATATATTTTCCATCAATTTCCATCAATTCCCATTATTAAAGTGGCTGGAGTTGAGTCCGTGTGTTGGCAGCAGCCACTCAATGTTAGTGGTGGCTGTTTAACAGTCTGATGGCCTTGAGATAGAAGCTGTTTTTCAGTCTCTCGGTCCCTGCTTTGATGCACCTGTACTGACCTCGCCTTCTGGATGATAGCGGGGTGAACAGGCAGTGGCTCGGGTGGTTGTTGTCCTTGATGATCTTTTTGGCCTTCCTGTGATATCGGGTGCTGTAGGTGTCTTGGAGGGTACAGCCTGACATGATGCTCTCAATTGTGCATCTGTAAAGGTTTGTGAGGGTTTAGGTGATAAGCCAAATTTCTGTTGAGCCTTCTTCACCACACTGTCTGTGTGGGTGTACCATTTCAGTTTGTCTGTGATGTGTACGCCGAGGAACTTAAAAAAACGTTCCACCTTCACTACTGTCTCGTCGATGTGGATAGGGGGGTGCTCCCTCTGCTGTTTCCTGGAGTCCGCGATCATCTCCTTTGTTTTGTTGACGTTGATTGACAGGTTGTTTTCCTGACACCACACTCCGAGTGCCCTCACTTCCTCCCTGTAGGCGGTCTCGTCAGTGTTGGTAATCAAGGCCATTACTGTTGTGTCGTCTGCAAACTTGTTGATTTATTTGGTTGCGTGCATGGCCATGCAGTCATGGGATTACAGGAGTAGCTGAGCATGCACCCTTGTGGGGCGATAGCACTTCAAGATGTTCCTATACTCAAGAAGGGAAAGGTAACTGAACTAAATGACTATCGCCCTGTGACAATGCTACAGGGCGATAGTCATTTAGTTCAGTTACCTTTCCCTTCTTGAGTATAGGAACATCTTGAGTATAGGTGGCCATCTTGAAGCATGTGGGGACAGCAGACTGGGATAGGGAGCGATTACAGAATATGTCCGTAAACACACCAGCCAGCTGGTCTGCGCATGCTCTGAGGACGGAGCTAGGGAGGCCTTCTGGGCCAGCAGCCTTGCGAGTGTTAACACGTTTAAATGTCTGACTCACGTCGGCCACGGAGAAGGAGAGGGGGGCCTGCAGTCCATGGTAGTGGGCCCCGTCGGTGGCACTGTATTATCCTCAAAAGATTGCTGTTGCTCCCGTCCATATTTCAGAATGCAGCCTTTTGACAGCAAGCACTAATGTAAATGTAATCCACACTTGTATTAGTCCCCTCGTGTGGACATTGTCACAGCCTAAAAGCCAATGAAAAGGCAGCAGACAGACCTACGGTATGTTTTAGCGAGGAAGTTTGGTAGGGTGACCTGATTTGTAACTATGACAATTTTGTCTAACAGATTATGTACCCCAAAGTATATATTTTTATTCTAGAGTGGGGGAGGGGCGGGGGGGGGGGGGGGGGGTAAAGTGTAAGGGAAGATTTATGTGCGCTTACTCTGGTCGGAATCGGCCCCTATGACATTCAGGCAAGCATTATAATATATTTACAACCCAAAAGTGATGTGAAATGCAATCATAACTTATGACATAGGCAATGTATTTAGACTAAGATGCATCTGGGTTTGATAGCAAGCTAGCTAAACTAACTGCAGGCTAACTAGGCAAAGCATTGCATCATGGGAGACAAAATGCACCCTGGGAATTGTAGAATGCTGTAGACGAGGGCAATGCAGAAGCTTCAAAATGACAAAAACTAGAAATCATGCAGTATGACTAACAAAAACGACAGATCATCACAATGTGTATGACATCTTACAGTAGTGCATATATACTAACAGCATAATAAATGTTGATAAAGGGGTGGAATTGTCCTTTATCTATGATAAATGTATTTGAATGAAATGCTCTGGGGCCTTGTTTGTGGGCTCATTTATAACTAATAGTCCCCCAAATGTGTAAAAACTCATTACAATATTCAAATTCTCTGTTGAAATACTATACATTTCAGATGTAAAAAAAATAAATAATAATTTAATGTCAGAACTGATATTTCCATGATGGTGCATTGTCCAAGCGTCATCTGATAGAACCCCCAATGTGGTGGAGCCCAACGTGGGTGGAGAGGTGGGAGAGAGTCCTGTGCCCTGTGTGAGTGTGTTTGTGGGCGGCTAAGGTGAGAGAAAGAGAGAGAACCAGATATGTGTGTGGGGCTACCGTAAGTGAAAGGGAGACAGCGAGGTGTGTGTGTAGGACTGTGGTGAGTGTGAGCATTTCGACAAGGTGTATGTGTGGGGCTGTGGTGAACCTCAGGGAGAGTGTGAGGTTTGTGTATGGGGCTGTGGTGATGAGGAAATGTGTCTGTGGGACTTTGCTGAATTTGAGGTTGAGAGAAAGGATTAGGTATGTGGGGACAAGGTTTGTGTGTGGAGCTATGGTGAGCACGAGGTGTATGTATGGGGCTGTGGTGAGCATAAGGCGTGTGCGTGGGACTGTGATGAGAGTGAGGTGTGTGAGCGGGGGTGATAAGCATGGGGAGGGAGGTGGAGCATGATGTCAGCAGAAGTACTCGTTGGGCTGTCCCTCTATCTTAGCCGTGGCCTCTGAGTCCAGACTGGAGCGGGCCGACAGCAGTCGGTTGGACTCCTCAGGGTTGAGTCTGGTCAGGTACTCACCATCCAAACCTTTAGCCTTGGTCCCGGGGGACAGCGTCTCAAAAGTCACGTACGAATCCTGGATGTCCTTGGACTTCTTTCCCCACATCTTCTGGATGCGCCTCTTGAGTGCGCCACAGCACACTATGACGGTGAGCGGCACGGCGATGACGCACGCCACCGTGATCACGATGACGTTGATGAGCTTCTGGGTGCCGGCTGCGCTGGCCGCCTCATCGGTTGAGAAGATGACGCATTGCTCCTTCTTGGGGATCAGGCCCCGGACGCAAACGCAAGCAATGTACTTGGTCTTGGGCACCAGGCCCTCGATGAAGACGCGATTCTGGCCCGCCGCCACATTGATCTTGCGCATGTCCCGCTCACCGAAGACAGCGTAGAGCACGCTGAAAGCTGTGGTGTTCTTGGCCTTGGGTGCCCGCCAGTTCAGGGTGATGGTGTTCTCTGTGTCGCCCAACACCTTGACAGAGCGAACTATCCGGTCCGGGTCATACTGTGCCTGGGCCAGGTTGCTCAGGTTGGTTTTCTCCAGCTCCAGGAGTCCGTCTGGACTAGGCAAAGTGGTTGGTCCAGGGATGGCTCTATCTGCTACACTCCCCACACCCTCAGGCGCAGGGCTGGAGTCCAACACAACAAGTGGGTGTGGAGGGCTGGTGGTGGGAACCCCTACCCTAGCCACCAGTTTCTCCTGGTATGCTGCTTTCCCTATCCCATTGGGTTTCTTGACTTTGATTTTTTTTACGGCAGCAGCAACCACGCTGGTTAGGTTGTTGTTGTTGTCGGGTTTTGGGGGTGCTTCAGAGATAACTAGGGAGATGACGGCCTCGGCATTGCCGGCGTAGTTATTGGCCTTGCAGACATACTTCCCTGAGTCACGGTAGGACACGGCCGGGACACTGAGGATTGACCAGACGATGCCTTCCTTGGAGTTCTCCTGCTGGACTGTAGCGCCAGAGAAGTGACATGGACACACTATTAGTCAGAGTATAACATTTAAATAAAATAATACAAAAAGTCATACAAAGAGAGAGATTCCCATTGAAAGTGTTTTTTAGTCAAGGAACATCCTTAATCAGCGTCCAGAAAAATGGCCCCCAATATCGAAAACATCCAATAATTGACAAAAAAAATTCTGTAATGAATCCTGTCCTTTACATTAAAAGTAAAGTATCCAGCATTGGAAGGAAAATTAGCTGTGTTGCTTTCACAGTGCATTCTCCCCACAGATGTCCTGGGGCTGACACCAAGGATATGGCTCTAGCTCTCTGCTGAATTACCAACATATTAACGCTACAGGGCAAACTGAATGAAAGTGTCTTAATTAACCAGGCACGAGTGCAAACTCACACACACGTGTACAGACTCAGAGAGAGAGAAGGCTCTATTCAATCAGTATCGTAGACAATTAGCGTTACATTGTGATTTCAATTTAAAGACAATGTTCCCGTGTTAGTGGAGATAAACGCTGCATACTGTATGTCGGCTCAATCAGAAATTACATTTAAGATTTCTAGCGCGCAATCTGTAACGCTTCAGTGATATAGATTGAATAGAGCCCAGAGAAAAAGAAGCGTAAACACACACATAAACACACACACGTACACAAATCCCTTGCTGAGTTACCTGTCCCATTCAGGGCTTTCCCATCTGCCCTCCGCCAGGCCAGATCAGGACTGGGAATGCCGATGGTCCCGCAGCGCAGAAGCACATTGTTTCCCAAGGCGCTGCGGACTCGCGCCACTGCTGTGTGAATGCGCGGCGCCTGGCATCTCCGCCCCTCGGAGTCGCTGAACAGAACACCTGACAGGCTCTCGGGGGCGGAGCAGCGGAGGCGCGTGTCGATTAATGCCACGAAGAGCGTTGGCGACTTCTGGAACTGGATCAGGTCGTACAGGCGGCAGTCACACACCCAGGAGTTGTCATGGAGACCTGGATGGTTGAAGTTCAACTGATTCATTCACATGTCAGAATACAATTGAACTTTGAATTCTGTGATGAATAAAATAAAAAGGATGCTAATGGGGTTTGGTGAGGTCAGAGAAGAGGGGAAAGCATAAGAGTTACTATTTGAAGTGGGGGAAATGTTATAAGAAGGGCCCACAGTTTTTCCTGGTCAGGTCACGTGGTCAGGAAAAACTCCTGGCCCTGGTCACTTTCACATTGTGAGAGTGTCTGTCTGGTTACACAGCTTTACTGTGCGGCTACAGCCCTGTGGATGTCTGTGTGAGGATTACTTACATGCTACACTAAACTACAATGACGGTGGTGGTGGTGATGCTGACGATGGTTAAATTGGGATTAAGGCAGAGATCCCACAATACTCAGATCATGTTGGCTTTTCCAGATGCTTTTGGAACACATCACACATTCTTCTCTACTAAGCTATATAGCATTTTAGGACCCCTTTAAGTATCAAAAAAATATATAATTATTGTTTGATGAAAAATATGTATTTGGCCTTTCTGCTATTAGCACGCATTGCATAACAAATTCACTAAATGGAACAACAGATAGTCCCCTCCCCAAAACCAATTTAAAGGAAATTTGTTCTGAAGTGTCTGTCCTATATCTGAGAGATATAAGAAAGATCAGGAAACTTTTTTAAAATATATTTTTATTTACATATATTTAACCCCGTATTTTTGTCAAATGGTACAGGTGGACCTTCAGACTAGTATTGTAAAACAACAGACATGTACGTGTTCATCTCACCTTTACACAGATAGGTCATGTTCTTTTGTAGCCTAAACTGTTCGGACGCTACAGACAGAAGTTTGCAGATAGGCTGTACCAACTTGACGAGTCCCAAGACATGTACGTGTTCGTGAGAAATTCATATTTCCAAAAAGGGATCATAATAGCTTGTAGGCCATACTGTTCGGAAGCTACAGATGATTTTGTGAGAGTACCGATTTTCGGGATGTCTCATGGTCTGACAAACACCGCTCTAACTCCGTCAGCTTTCACTGCAGATGCAGAAGTACAACAGAGGTGGGGCCTCGGACATCAACCTTAGGTAAATAAGTTCATTAATAAGTTGATCAATGCAGGTCCTTATAAACCATTTACGGTTCTGTCTCAATCCACTGCATCGCCGGTGTCGGCCATTTGCACCGGTCTTCTCAGGAAAACATATGGTCTTCTCACTAAAGGTCTTCTCACGATATGTAAAGTCCGAACAGTTTGAGCTAGAAACTATTTGGACCCCACTATCGAAAGCTGAGATTCGCATGGTTTGAGCAATTTATTTTTGGACTATCTTTTTTTTGCCATGTATGAATATGTAATTCAATGTGCTTCTATGGGCTAATAGCAGTAAGACCCAATGCAATGTTTCATCAGGTAATTGTTTTATATTTTTTTGATACCGCCACTGGCTTATTACCATATTACATTTTTCAAAAATATATTAGCGTAGTAGATATCGCCATCTAGAGGCTTAGACTCTTAGGGTTAAGGTCACAAAATAGCCCCTAGAACATATCAATGGTTAAACAAGGCAACAGCAAACATGTCATCCCCCACGAATGATACAGCGTCCCTCCTTGGGCCAATTAGAGACAACAAGTCAAGCTCAAACAGGTCAGGAGAGATGCTTGTTCAAAGTTTGGATTACTATTGATTACTATAGTGCTCCACTTGGGTCAATCAGTGTAATTTGGTAAATGATGGCTCTCTATGGCAAGACGCATCATCAAAATCAGGTGAGTGGTGTCTGAGATATCATCATGGGGGACAACAGCCAGCACATAATACAGAGGATGTTTTCGAAAATATAGTCAACATTTTAATCCAAAACATTTATGCTGTTGTAACAGTGTGATATGTACAGTGCCTTGCAAAAGTATTCATCCCCCTTGGCATTTTTCCTAATGTGTTGCATTACAACCTGTCATTTAAAATGATTTTTATTTGGATTTCATGTAATGAACATACACAAAATAGTCCAAATTGGTGAAGTGAAATTAAAAAAATAACTTGTTTAAAAATGCAAAAAACAAATGAGGTAAAAGTGGTGCGTGCATATGTATACACCACCTTTGCTATGAAGCCACAAAATAAGATCTGGTGCAACCAATTACCTTCAGAAGTCACATAATTTGGGGCGGCAGGGTAGCCTAGTGGTTAGAGTGTTGGACTAATAACCGAAAGGTTGCAAGTTCAAATCCCCGATTCTGCCCCTGAACAGGCAGTTAACCCACTGTTCCTAGGCCGTCATTGAAAATAAGAATTTGTTCTTAACTGACTTGCCTAGTTAAATAAAGGTAAAATAAATAAATAAAAAAATGGTTAAATAAAGTGTGCAATCTAAGTGTCACATGATCTCAGTATATATATACAGCGGTTCTGAAAGGCCCCAGAATCTGCAACACCACTAAAAAAGGGACACCACCAGCAAGGGGCACCATGAAGACCAAGGAGCTCTCCAAACAGGTCAGGGACAAAGTTGTGGAGAAGTACAGATGGGTTATAAAAAAAAATCAATAACTTTGAACATCCCACTGAGCACCATTAAATCCATTATAAAAAGGTGGAAAGAATATGGCACCACAACAAACCTGCCAAGAGAAGGCCGCCCACCAAAACCCCAAGGAGGGCATTAATCAGAGAGGCAACAAAGAGACCAAAGATAACCCTGAAGGAGCTGCAAAGTGAAGATTGGAGTATCTGTCCATAGGACCACTTTAAGCCGTACACTCCACACAGCTGGTATTTACGGAAGACTGGCCAGAAAAAAGCCATTGCTTAAAGAAAACAATAAGCAAACACATTTGGTGTTCAGCAAAAGGCGGGAGACTTCCCAAACATATGGAAGAAGGTCAGTCAGATGAGACTATAATTTAGCTTTTTGCCCATCAAGGAGAACACTATTTCTGGCGCAAGAAAACCAAGAAAACCATCCCCACAGTGAAGCATAGTGGTGGCAGCATCAAGCTGTGGGGATGTTTTCGGCAGGGACTGGGAAACTGGTCAGAATTGAAGGAATGATGGATGGCGCTAAGTACAGAGAAATTCTTGATGGAAACCTATTTCAGTCTTCCAGAGATTTGAGACTGGGACAAAGGTTCACCTTCCAGCAGGACAATGACCCTAAGCATACTGCTAAAGCAACACTCGAGAGGTTTAAGGGGAAACATTTAAATGTCTTGGAATGGCCTAGTCAAAGTCAGACCTCAATCCAATTGAGAATCTGTGGTATGACTTAAAGATTGCTGTACACCAGCGGAACCCATCCAACTTGAAAGACCTGGAGTTTTGCATTGAAGAATATGCAAAAATCCCAGTGGTTAGATATGCCAAACTTATTGAGACATACCCCACGAGACTTGCAGCTGTATTTGCTGCAAAAGGTGGCTCTACAAAGTACTGACTTTGTGCGGTCAATAATTATGCACGCTCAAGTTTATTTTTTTTTTGTCTTATTTCTGGTTTGTTTCACAAGAAAAAATATGTTGCATCTTCAAAGTGGTAGGCATGTTGTGTTAATCAAATTAGACAAACCCCCTCAAAAATCTATTTAATTCCAGGTTAAAAGGCAACAGATTCACATCTGAATGTACTTACATTCAGTTATCTTGCTCTGATTTGTCATCCTGAGATAAAATAGTTAGTTTAGTTTTGCATGATTCTACAGTTCAACCCCTGCTTGTCTCTAGCGCCACACCCACCCCACCATCTAGATGTGTGAAAGTTAGTGTTTAAGCTAATGATCCATCATATATGACATTCCTGAGAGTGTGTAAACTTACATTTGTATTACCATATACTTTCTGCATGTTCTCTATAGTTTGGTACTTAAATTGACCAATTCGGCACATTTGGGCAGACTTGATACAAAATATTGTCCAATGCTTTACTGGATCAATCTGAAACTTTGCATACATACTGCTGCACATCTAGTGGCCAAAATCTAAATTTCGCTTAAACTGCAATGTTATATTATGGCCTCTCTCTTGCATTTCAAAGATCATGGAAAAAATATATATAAAACACTTTTTTTGTATTATCTTTTACCAGATCTAATGTGCTATATTCTCCTACATTAATGTCACATTTCCACAAACGTCAAAGTGTTTCCTTTCATATGGTATCAAAAATATGCATATTCTTGCTTCAGGTCCTGAGCTACATGCAGTTAGATTTGGGTATGACATTTTAGGTGAATATTGATAATTGATTTTACATTTTAGGATCCCTGTAAGTATTCAATATACATACATACATACATACATACACACACACACACACACACACACACACACACACACACACACACACACACACACACACACACACACACACACACACACACACACACACACACACACACACACACACACACACACACACACACACACACACACACACACACACACACATCAACATACATACAGTTGAATTTGACCTTACTGCTATTAGCCTATAGAAACGCATTGAATAACAGATTCACACATGGAAAAACAGTCAAGAAATGTATCAAAAGGAAGTATGTTTTGAATTGTCTGTCCTATATCTGAGATACATAAGAAAGCTCAGAATATTTTGTTGTTAGAGTGGAGTGATCTGTATACCTTCCTATTCACTTCCATTTGTTTTTCAGCCTGGTACCGGGTTACCTTCAGATGAGTCCCGTGACACTTTTGGCGGGTATAGAGCAAAACAGAGAACACCATAGTGTTTGTGAGAGTCAAATCTTTCCATCATATTAGTGTCTAGGCCAAACTGCTCGGACGCTACAGACAGAAGTTGGCATGTCGGCTGTTCTTACTTCTGACAAGTCCTGTGATGCTTCTAGGGGTCGTAAATCTATTCCAACTCTACAGACGTTTTTGTGAGGAGAACGGTTTTTGGGAAGTCTCGTGGTCTGACAAACACAGCTGTATCTCTGCCACCTTCCACCGCAGATGTGGAAGGCCGACATCGGCAGATGCGGTGGATTGAGACGCAGCCCATGCAAAAAAACATATCTATAGCTTAAACAGACAGATTTTGATGGGAATATTTGTATTATGCTAATTAGATCATATAATATATGCCATTTAGCAGACACTTTTATCCAAAGCCATAAAGTTCAGCACTGGCGCAGACATCAACTCTAGGGGCCAAAACATTTATAAAGTATTCATAAATAGGCCTCACTTTACATTAGGCCATGCAAAGACTTAACTATAATGATTATTAAATGGTTTACAAGGACCTATATTAAACGTCTTTTGAATTATCTTATTAATCATTATTAAATACTTAAAATTGTGAATTAATGTGTGAATAACTAGCTAGTTACACATCTCACAGTTACACATCTCACTTGTAAATGAGATTGTACCTCAATGGTACATGTGATCACCTATTTAATTAGGTTAGATAAATAGAAGGAAAAATAAAAGGTAAAAATCGCTTTGCCTTACCAAGTATCATTTTGGAGCTATCTGGGCCATGCGAAGATTTAACTGTTAGCCAAGTGGCTAGCACCTCGGCCGGGACAGTCAGAAGGTTGTTGCTGGATAGATCCAGGTAGGTCAGGTTTTTTATATACATTGTGGCGTCTGCGGGAACTGAGGTCAACCGGTTGTTGTGCAAGTCCAGCAGCCTGAGGCTGGACATATCCATAAGAGACTCCCAGGGGAACGAAGTGAGGGCATTCCCATCCAGTCTCAGCTCCTCCAGATCTAGCAGCCCACGGAAACTGTCCGAGTTGAGAGCGGACAGCACGTTAAAGGACATCCAAAGGAACTCCAGATTTCGGAGATAGTTGAAGGCTTCACTTGGGATCCGTTGGATGGCTGTTTTCTCGATACGCAGCTTGGACGTGTCCACGGGGAAATTGGCAGGCACAAGGGAGATCTCAGGGTCATTGCAAATGACACTCCTGAGGAAACATAACGGGATGTGTTTAATTTAGGCTTATATTATTTCAATCAAAATGTGTGAGGAAAGAAACAAAGTGATTATTATTTGACCTGTAATTTTGTTTTAAAAAAATAAGAAAAAATTGCTGTGAATTATTTATGTGAAATTCATAAATTAATTTATATTGGCTATATGTCCATTAATATTATAATTATTTGCATCATAATTATAGTCAATCAATAAAACTCTCACGAACAACTCAACTCCGAGAGATTGTCAGAGATGGAGAGTTGGTCGACCTGCCATTGCAAGATAATCCTACATTAAATACAATTGGACATCATGCACTCCCCTAATTGAATTTGTCCACGTGCTGATGGCACAGTTTGCGGAAAACATATGTGATCATGGGAGAAAAGTATCTTCAATTAGAGAGAATGCATGTGCACATGAGTGCGCAAACAAATACATTGTGAGCATAAAGCGATCATCTGTTTGGCGTTGTCATTCATTTCTTCTACTCACCTGGCCTTAGATCCATCACTTAGGTTGTGAAAAAAACAGCTGCACTGTGACGGGCACGCACTCACCGAGGAGGGAAACGCACCTGTCGCCAGGTAGAGTCCCAGGAAGAACACAAGGAACATTTTGGCCCACATTTATCTGCAGACTGCACAGCTAGTCTGCATGCATCCAGTCAGCGCCCACTGAAGCCAGAGATCTGAATATCTAATGTCCCACCGCTTCGCTGTCCCATAGTGATCAGACTGCTATGAGTCCCAAGATAAAAAGGATAGACAAGGATTAGCGAAAGGACTGTAGTTCTTTTCATCTGGATGCGTATTGCATCCCGGAATCCGCAGAGATGTCCCTATTTATTATCACCGAAAATACTTCAGAATTTGTCATAATCCACTGATGTTTATTTTTTTTCTCCCCCACGAAAACAGTGTGTTCATTTAAGCCCTGCCGTGACTGCTAATCTGTTGTAGGGCTGCTTTGGTTTTGCCACAAGGTGGCCCAAATACAGCACAAATGCCGGATCCAACGGGACTGCTTTGTCAGCTTTGAGCTCCAGAGATTCAATGCATTCATTTTCACATGTGCATTCAGGAAATGTCCTTTGGTACTCAATTACCAATTCAGTATTTCAATCAGAGTAATTTAAATGAACAGTGTTATACTAAAAGCTTAAGCATGCAATGTTTATATGTGGGAGTTTCTCCCATTGCTAGGAATGAATGGAAGGAAAGAGAATCTGAGAATACTTTAAGTGGATTTTGAATTTGAGAAAGCAAATATCCATACAGTGCAGCACCCCTTGAGCAGTTTAGGGGTTAAATTACTTGTTCAAGGGCACAATGGCAGAATATTGGTGACTAGGACACTGATGTCAGCAATTCTGAGGTTGGCAACCCAGATGTTTCCTGTCGGAGCTTGGATATAGTATTTATGATGACCCACTCAGACCCTTGCAACAGGCTTTTCATTTTCACCATCTAATAGCACAACCAAATTACTTGAATTGCCGTTAAGATTGCATTAATAAAAAAGTACATGGTGCAAATGATCAATGCTGATCAAGATTCTGCACAGATTATTAAAGCAATTGTGAAGATCTCTACAAACCTGTGACCTTCAAAATGCTAATTTTCTATGATTACATACGAGAATGTATAGTTACAGTACACCAAAATGTGGCCATGGATGTTTTACTCATTTTAATTGTGTTTGGTCTTCTCCACAGCCAAAAATCTACATAAAAAAAGCTGGACAGTGCATTCGTATAGTATTCAGACCCCTTGACTTTTTTCAAATGTTGTTACTTTACAGCCTTATTTTAGAATGTATTTTTCCCCCATCATCAATCTACACACAATACCCCATAATGACAAAGCCAAAATGTTTGCACATTTATTAAAAAATAAAACGTATATGATATTTATATAATTATTCAGACCCGTTACTCAGTACTTTGTTGAAGAACCTTTGGCAGTGATTACAGCCTTGAGTCTTCTTGGGTATGACGCTACAAGCTTGGCACACAAGTATTTGCGGAGTTTCTCCAAATTTTCTCTGCAGATCCTCTTAAGCACTGTCAGGTTGAATGGGGAGCGTCGCTGCACAGCTATTTTCAGGTCTCTCCAGAGATGTTTGACCGGGATCTGGCTGGACCACTCAAGGACATTCAGAGACCTGTCCCGAAGCCACTCCTGTGTTGTCTTGGCTATGTAATTTGGGTCATTGTCCGCTGAAAAACATCCAAAGTAAGATGCTGCCACCACCATGCTTCACCGTAGGGATGATGCCAGGTTTCCTCCAGACTTGACACTGGAGGCCAAAGAGATAAATCTTTGTTTCATCAGACCAGAGAATCTTGTTTCTCACGGTCTGAGAGTCTTTAGGTGGCTGTTGGCAAACTCCAAGCGGGCTGTCAAGTGCCTTTTACTGAAGGAGTGGCTTCAGTCTGGCCACTCTACCATAAAGGCCTGATTGGTAGAGTGCTTCAGAGATGGTTGTCTTTCTGGAAGGTTCTCCCATCCCGAAAGAGGAACTGGAGCTCTGTCAGAGTGACCATCGGGTTCTTGGTCACCTCCCTGACCAAGGCTCTTCTCCCCCGATGCGACACAATCCTGTTTCGGAGCTCAATGGACAATTCCTTCGACCTCATGGCTTGGTTTTTGTTCTGACATGCACTGTCAACTGTGGGACCGTGTATATACAGGTGTCCAAATCATGTCCAATTAGGGCTGGTCAGTATACCGTGTTTTGTGATATACCGGTATTGATGCACAGACCGGTTTGGATTTTTACTTTACCATCTATACCGATATTTTAATGTTTGGTTTGCAAAATGTGACACTGGAGTCATCTCTCTCCACTCTCTCTATGCCACTTTCCAAACAGACCTAGCCACGCCCCCTGTCACTCAAGGAGCGCATTTGATGTTCCTCAACCACGAGACACTTGCGTTCAGTCTGTATAGTCAACATATGCAACATATGCTACATATGCAACACTGTTGATGACAACGATGCAGTTGTCACTTTGCTTCTTAATATAAATCTACTAGCATTCTATAATTACACTATCAGCTCGTGTTTCTTACATCTTCAAACAGCTAGTTTGTATTTTCTTAGCAAGTTGTTCCTAAATCTTGTTAGACACTAATGATAATCGCTAGCTAGCTAATAAATGTACTGAGTAAGAGCAAGCGTAATTAGTGATTGTGTAGACCTAAATCAGCATGTTGTTTGTCCACCAGTGTCTTCTTAATTAAAGAGGTAAACGCAAAGCAAGAATATGTTAGCTACATGAAGTAGCTAAGAGAAAACATTCAATGTAGCCAAAGATTTTAGGGTCCCCTAGGAAACACCTATCAACACATTAGTTCCTACCCTGTCACAATAACTACTCCTTGGCATTTTAATTTGTTGTCATTTCAAACACTGTATTAAAAGTGCCCACTATTATATTCTAACTATATAATTAGAATAGACATTATATTCCCATGATTCCAACAGTTAACGCAAGTCAAATTGCAACATTTGGTTAAAAATATTTCCCAGATTACTTGCCCATATTATGCAGCCCTATGTGGCAGTGTGGAAATTATCTCAAATGCAGACACTTATGAAAATGATGACTTTTTTGGGGTTGAAGTTGAATTGAACAGTATTAAACAATTAGAATGGAGAAAGACCCATTAAAATCACTTAGAATGTATGTGTTTGCACCCTAGGGTCACGCCCTACTCAAAGCAAATTTAGAACTTTTATTATTAAAAAACATAAAATTACCGTCAATCTTTTTTTTTAAATATAGCCCAGCCCTATGTCCAATCAATTGAATTTACCACTGATGGACTCCAATCAAGTTGTAGAAATATCTCAAGGGTGATCAATGGAAACAGGATGCACCTGAGCTCAATTTTCGAGTCTCATAGCAAAGGGTCTGAAAACGTATGTAAAAAACGGTATCTGTTTAATTATATTTTTTTAAACATTTGCAAACATTTCTAAAAACCTGTTTTAATTTTGTCATTATAGGATATTGTGTGTAGATTGATGAGGACAATTTATTTAATCAATTTTAGAATAAGGCTGTAAAGTAACAAAACGTGGAAAAAGGGAAGGGGTCTGAATACTTTCCAAATGCAAATGTATATTCTGCTTGGATAGTTCCATCCATGCCACTGGCTTAGTCCTATTCTTTAACTTAGAGTTCCTTTTTTTAGGATCCTCCCCTTTTTTAATATTTTTTGCCTAAAATGACATCCCTAAATCTAACTGCCTGTACTGAAGGCACTGAAGGCACTGAAGCAAGGATATGCATATTCATGGTACCATTTGAAAATAAACACTTTGAAGTTTGTGGAAATGTGAAAGGAATGTAGGAGAATATAACACAATAGATCTGGTAAAAGATAGTACAAAGAAAAAAAACGATGTATTTTTGTATTTTTGTTGTATCATCATCTTTGAAATGCAAGAGAAAGGCCATGATGTATTATTCCAGGCCAGCTGCAATTTATATTTTGAACACTAGATGGCAGCGGTGTATGTGCAAAGTTTTTGACTGATCCAAATGAACCAATGCATTTCTGTTCAAGATGTTGTATTAAGACTGGCAAAATGTGCCTAATATGTTTATTAATAACTTTTCATGTTCAAAACTGTGCACTCTCCTCAAACAATAGTATGGTATTCTTTCACTGTAATAGCTACTGTAAATTGGACAGTGCAGTTAGAATTAGAAGAATTTAAGCTTTTTGCCAATATCAGATATGTCTATGTCCTGGGAAATGTTCTTATTACTTACAACCTCATGCTAATGGCATTAGCCTACGTTAGCGCAACCATCCCGTGGATGGGACACCGATCCCAAATAATCAATTATTAACTTGTCAACAAACTGGAATCAAATGTGAAATCAATCAAAGCTTGAAATCCTACAACACTAGCCCACTTTTTTCTATCTAAAACCTAAAATTGTTCTTCGGCTGTCCCCATAAGAGAATCCTTTGAAGAGCCCTTTTAAGTTCCATGTACAGTAGGGAGTTCTCCACATAGAATTCTACATGGAACCAAAAAGGGTGCTCCTATGGGAACAGCCTAAGAACCCCTTTGGAAACATTTTTTCTAAGAATGTAAGCTTATATCTACTGTCTTTTTGTAGTTGAATCCTGGGATAAATTGAACCAACAGCTGCTGCTGATTTTTCGAAAATGCAATAGGCCTAGATAGTATTACTATCAATAGTAGTACTATTGATGAAATATGATTACATTGATAAAGTTTGATTGCATTTCATTAGCTCTATTAAAACTACCCTTTGGAACGACTTATGAAAAATACTATTTAGTTTTAAAGTGGAGATCCCTCAACAATCAACAATCTCACAATAGCCCATTGGTAATAGTCAGTGATAAATGCTTGGTCAAAACCCTGCATGGGACCCGGAATTGGATCGCTGTAGATAGATTTGATATGCCATTTAGCAGACACTTTTATCCATCGCGACTTACAGTCATGCGTTCATACATTGTACATGCGGGTGGTCCCAGGAATCGAACCCACTAAGTGCCATGCTTAACCAACTAACCTACAGGAGATCAACTTGCCAGTAGGAGGTGCTGTCCAGCCTATAGTTTTTCCTGCCTTCCTGCCTTTCCAGCCTAGTGGTTAGAGTGTTGGACTAGTAACCGAAAGGTTGCAAGTTCAAATCCCTGAGTGTGTCAAGGTACGAATCTGTTGTTCTGCCGCTGAACAGGCAGTTAACCCACTGTTCCTAGGCCGTCATTAAATATAAGAATTTGTTCTTAACTGACTTGCTAGTTAAATTAAGGTAAAATAAAAAACATAACGTTGAAGTTCTGACATTGTTAAACTAGGTACAAAGGAGATTGGAGTGCCATTTTAACATGATGACATAATCCTGTGGTTTAAATGTCACCCTCAAAACAAAAGTTGATGTCTTTTTGCATATCTAATATTTTTACATGTAGATTCCACGTTCCACAATACATTGACAAATAACATTAAAACAACATTGACTCAACCAGTTTGTGGGTAGGGTGTTATACGAGAGCCTGTAATATCTGTAAAATGTATTTCTGTAGAAAGTCTATCAAGAGTGACAGGCTACTCCTGCACCTATGGGCCACAACTATTGCTACTGTATGTATGAATGAGAAGCATCAAATCATGGAAAAAGACACGTACAATCACCATTTCAATCAGCATTGCCATGGTGATATATACTCTAGGCCATGGGTGTCATTGCTGTTCTACAGCTATTCTGATCTTACATTTTTTGGTGCTGGATGACAAAGAAATAAACTTAAAAGGCTGTGTGTGTACATACGCGTGCACGCGTGTGTGTCTGCCTGTCTATCAGTCTGTCTTTCTATCGTGTGTGAGTGAGTGAGTCCATCTTTTTGCTGTGTGAAGTTGTGTGTTTACCTGTCTCCCTGGCTGTAGTCTGTGTGTGTACATGTGTGTGGGCACTCATGTTCTCTCTAAATATACAGTTTTTAACCTTCATTGACTGACTAAACCCTCTCAAATCATCTTAAATTATAGGCTCATGGGGCATATTTTTGCCAGACACAATTTACAGTCCAGAGACATTTGGCATATATTTTTTTAAGAAATTGAAAGGTTATTAACACGTTTCCCCAACAAACTTGCATAGGTAAAAAATATTGAAATTAGAGATATTGACAAAGTAAAATGTTGGAAATTGTACTGTGTGGGTCAGATATAAATACTGAAAAAATATTTTTATTTTGTATTTATTTTTAGTGAGAAATATGTTTTTCTTGAAGGCCAAAAAGCCAATGTACAGATGACAATTCCCCTGTCCCCTAAAGCCAGCCGTATTGAGGTCAGCCAAGGACAGACAGATGTGTGTGCTTGGCTTCATATCAGAGACAACTAAGAGCTACGTTATAAACAGGTCAGTTTATAATGACACAAATCTGTATCAGACGAGTCATGTTAGAGACTCATACAGGACAGATAACTAAAATACAAGCCTAGTTTTTATCACATTAAAAAGACAAATATTTCATAGCGAAAGATCTGCATAAACATGTGTTGAAACATGTATTTATTTTGGTCACAGAGCAAAACAGAAACTGAAAGCACACGTATCTGAATCCGTTTATTAAAATATGCAATACGCAAAACATTACAGAATCCCCAATGACCTCATTTAGTAATGATGATTTGCATCGTCATATGAATTTGCACATTTAAAAAAAAAAGTCATGTTTTCAATTACATTTCCCATGGTTTCCCAATCTGATAATCCAGATTTGTAGCCAGGCAATATGACTCTCATTCTCCCCTCTAACCCTATGGTACGAAAAGTTGCCAATTGGGATGTTGCAATTATAGCATGCTCCACTAAAGTATAGATAGTATAATTTATGCCAAGTGTTGGCTTTTGTATCTCTCACGACTTTGTCAGAAACCCTCTAGTCTTTATGATTGTTCAACAGAACATCTTTTTGTATTACGGAACTATATGTTACCAATGTTTACAGGGTTGACTTGCAATTAGATTTGTTTACTCATTATAGTTATTAATATAGATCTCACAACTTGAATTATGTAATTTTGTATTTATCCTTTATTTAACTAGGCAAGTCAGTTAAGAACAAATTCTTATTTACAATGACAGCCTACACCGGCCAAACCCGGACAATGCTGGGCCATTTTTGCACCACCCTATGGGACTCCCAATCACAGCCAGTGGATACAGTGGATACAGCCTGGATATGAACCAGGGTGTTTTTTGTGACGCTCTAACACTGAGATGCAATGCCCACGACCGCTGCACCACTCGAGAATATGTGTGTTTATTTATTATGTTTAATTATTTATTTTATTATGTTTTATTATGTTTATTATGGCTGTAAATGGTGATCTATAATATATTACTGCCATGCAAGCTCTTCATTAGCCTGCAATAAGCATTCATTAATGGATGTAGGTTATATGGCTAGGTGCTGTGCATCCTTTCAATGAGCTGGACACCTGTTGACTGTAGACCTGTAGTTTACATCAAACGTGTGCATTTGACATCACAGGCATCCTTCTCCAGACGGTGGTCGCACACAGACACAAAGGCTTGTTGTGTACAACTAATTCAGCGCTTTAGAGTAGCGGTGTGTAAATACGTGGTAGGGGGCAGCTGTTAGTGTTATGTTCAGTAAGACATTCTTATGCGGATTGGTGCAAGAGAGAGAGAGAGAGCTTTACATAATTACGTGCATGCTTTTTCACGTGAAATGCTCCGTTAGAAGCGAGTTCCGGTAGGTTAGAGGCACATCTTTAAGCAAGCGGACAGTAACGAGTAAGTAGGTCAGGGATATTTGCACTTTATTTGTATGAAAAATCGCATTCAAGATGGTGTCTTCCCACCCTTTACCGAATGGCTTCTCGGAAATTGATGTGTTCTCTTTAGGATCTTGTCTACTCGTTGAGGGTGAGTGTCACGTTTTCTGATGGAATTCTGTCATAAATGCGGTAACTACAGAATGCTATGTTAGATCTGATGCTCCTTGGTCAGGAGGTTATGCTCTTAAACCGTGCCGGCAGTGTTATGTGTCTTGATACAATATAGATGAAGTGCTGATGTTGGCCAGGAAATCACATGATATATCCTAGAATGTCACAACATTATTGTTTAGAAGCACTTAAAAAGAAACCGTGCCTGCTTTCATTTTTCAGGGAATTTGCGGCTTGGTTTTGCGCACTGTAGCCAAGTACCTCAACTCCGTGGATGAAGGATTTGAGCACAGACTGAAGTTGTTTTAAATTAGCCTCCTACTCCTTCCAGTCACTGCAGTGGATACTTAATCATGTAAATGATTAAACCCTTACATGCTGACCACACCAATGCGAGCTTTGCAAAAATAAATATACACACGTTATTCAATCATTGCACCCACACTGCTCGCGGGCCTACAAGCGTCTGAGTTTGCCAGGCGCAAAATAGAAGTTGCTTAAAAACTTATTTGTGATAGGTGGGACATTAGCATCCCGCCTGGCCAACATCAGGTGAAATTGCAGAGCGCGAAATTCAAATTAAATTACTATAAATATAAAACTTTCATAAAATCACAAGTGCAATACATCAAAATATAGCTTAACTTCTTCTTAATCCAGCCGATGTGTCAGATTTCAAAAAGGCTTTATGGCAAAAGCAAACCTTGTGATTATCTGAGGACAGCGTCCAGCACACAAATGCATAACAAATAATTTTCAATTAGGGAGTTGCGACACGAAAGTCAGAAATAGCCATATAATAAATGCCTTACCTTTGACAATCTTCTTCTGTTGGCACTCCAAAATGTCCCAGTTACATTACAAATGGTCCTTTTGTTCGATAAAGTCATTTTTTATATCCATAAAAACTCAGTTTAGCTGGCGCACTTCAGTCAATAATCAATAGTCAATTTCCCTCTTTCAAAATGCAAACAAAATTAATCCCAAACGGTACCAATAAATGTATCCAAACAAGTCAATCAACGTTTAAAATCAATCATTTGGTACCTTAATACGCAAATAAACAATACAATTTAAGACGGAGAATCGTTATTGTGTTTACCCGGAGATAAACAAAAAGAATGCGCTGACTCGGCCATGCGCTTGGAAACTACTGCCAAAATGGGAGCCACTTAGAAAAATTACAACTTCTCCCTCATTTTTCCAAAAACCAGCCTGAAACTCTTTTTAAAGACGGTTGACATGTAGTGGAAGCCCTAGGAACTGCAATCGGGGCTGATTTCGGCCTATTATAAAAGTGCCAGGCATTGAAATCAGTCGTATGCTGAATTAAAATAAATAAATAATGCTTTGTCCTCGGGCCATTTCTGTTCTGTTATACTCACAGACATTATTTTAACGGTTATAGAGACTTTAGAGTGTTTTCTATCCAAATCTACCAATATATGCATATCCTATATGCGCTTGTGCACAAATTGATTTTGTTCCCACACACCAAATGCGATCATGACAAGCAGGTTGGAATAGCAAAACAAACTCTCTACCAATTATATTAATTTGGGGACAGGTCAAAAAGCATTAAACATTCATGGCAATTTAGCTAGCTAGCTTGCAGTTGCTAGCTAATTTGTCGTATTTAGCTAACTTAATTTGTCATGGGATATAAAACATTGAGTTGTTATTTTACCTGAAATGCAGGTCCTCTACTCTGACAATTAATCCACACATAAAATGGTCAACCAAATAGTTTCTAGTCATCTCTCCTTCCAGTCTTTTTATAAAGTCCAAAGAAGAACAAAACTGGAAGGAGGAGAGATGACTAGAAATTATTTGGTTGACTGTTTTATATGTGGATTAATTGTTGGAGTAGAGGACCTTGTGCATTTCAGGTAAAATAACAACTCAACGTTTATGTCCCAGGCCAAATTAGCTAGCAACAGCAAGTTAGCTAAATAGAACAAATAAGCTAGCTAGCTAAATTTCCATAAATGTTTAATGCTTTTAAACCTGTACCCAAGTTAATATAATTGGTAGAGAGTATGTTTTGATATTTCAACGTGCGTGTCGTGATCGCATTTGGTGTGGGGGGACAAAATCAATTTGCGCACGCCTGGTTTCGGTATGGTGTTACTGTGTACCTATGTTTGTCCTCTGTTGTTGCCATACTTTTTAATCAAACATTATCCAAATGTGACTTGTTTCAGGAAAGATGGCTTATGTCACTGCAACACAGCAGAGGCAATTGAAAGTAAACCTTTTTTTTTCTTTTATCAAAATGTGTTTTTCTCACATGGAACTGCCTTCATTCTCAGAACAAGAATAGGCTGACGAGTTTCAGAAGAAAGTTATTTGTTTCTGGCCATTTGGAGCCTGTAATCAAACCCACAAATGCTGATGCTCCAGATACACAACTAGTCTAAAGAAGGCCCGCTTTCTTGCTTCTCTAATCCGAACAGTTTTCAGCTGTGCTAACATAATTGCAAATAGGTTTTCTAATGACCAATTAGCCTTTTAAAATGATAAACTTGGATTAGCTAACACAACGTGCCATTGGAACACAGTAGTGATGGTTGCTGATAATGTGCCTGTGTATGCGTATGTAGATATTCCATTAAAAAGCTGCTGTTTCCAGCTACAATAGTCATTTATAACATTAACAATGTCTACACTGTATTTCTGATCAATTTTATGTTATTTAAAACTTTTTTTGCTTTTCTTTCAAAAACAAGGACATTTCTAAGTTAACCCAAACTTTTGAATGGTAGTGTACATTTTCAGATATATGTTTCTAATTTTATTTTATTTTGTCACACTCACAACCGTGAACAATATTTTGTAATTATATTCCCATTCATTTGTAAATAATGATCTTGTTGTGAGTTTATTTTCCTGTAATAGTGAATACAAATAAGCTAAAGTGAAGACGTTGTCAGCTATATGATCATTGTTTGAACTGGCTAGCCAGCTAATTTAACGTTAGCTAGTAAGCTAACAAGCTAGAAACATACAAAAACATTGTTTAGAAAAGTTGCTTTTAGTTGCCTGGTTTGCTAGATTGATATATACTAAATTCATTTCTAAAAGGATGGGTTTATTGGTGTAAAATTACACCAGCTATGCTATTTTGGACCATCAGGCTGCTGATGTCATGCAGCCTGTAGTTTTTGTGTTAATACTTTTTAATAACGAAAATGTCAAGTTTAATGTCGGACAACAATAGAATGTTCATGATGTTATTGCGACAACCATCTACAGACATTGTCGATAGACGTAGTATAAACCAGCCTTTAGTCTTAAAATCTTTGGTTGTTTAGTACACTATTGTTCTCACTCTGTTTAGCACGTGGCCTCACATGTGAATCCTTAAAGAGATGGGTGGGGCTAAGACTTAAGAGGATGTGAACGATGCTGAATGAGTGTAGACAAAGAATAGCTCTCCAGTAGGTGTACCAAAACATTCAAGGGCCATTTTCTCAAAATTGTATCAACTTTCAAAACAGAATTACTTTCCCATTGTTCCTCAACTCTAGTGTATGATATACCATTTGCTAGCACTGAGTCCCTACCAATGTTCCCACTAAGCTGCGTGTGTGCATGGTCGTGCACCTCCTCTAGGACTGCCTCGCTGAAGAAATGCCAGACCTTGCAGAGAAGCAAGAGATTGAACTTCATGAGTTTGCACTATATAGATCAATATTTTTTCCGTGATCGAATCAACGTTATATATCAGACCAAAACAAATCTAACTTTGCGAGATTGAGTGTGATTTTGTTCGGGGCAGAGCTAGAGCACAACAGAGTACAATTCTATTGGAGGTGGTAGCCCATGAGCGGTGTTTCAATCACCCACGAATGAATGTGCTTTTCAGATCAGTTCAGAGCGCAGAGCCGCCCGAGCGTGTGCACATTTTTTGAAATTCTTTGCTAGTTAGCAAGTTATTAGCCCAGTCATAGATAAGTATAGGTCAGCAATGGGGAGTTACGGCTGCCTACAAGAGCACAAATCGTGTAGGCTAAATTTCAAGCTCATTGAAAAGCCAGTCAGGTAAAAAGCTTAGTCTTAGTTAAAGGGCCAGTGTTGTATTTTGAGACAGTCTTGCATATGTAAATAAGCCAATAGGCAGAGGGGTAACCTACATCGTCTAATTCTCTGTATGGTAATAATTACTTTTATTTTGTAAAGAGGTTTCTTGCATCATATAATGCAATTTACAGTCACCTATTTGGCTCATGGTGTTACAGACCAAGTAAAACATTTTTTGTATGTAAAAATGTTTTTAAAAGTCTCATGAAATGAACACCTCATAAAGCCTATCTCCTAGAAATCAAAAGCTATTTCCAAGTGGAAATGTTATTGGAATTACTCCATTGGTTTTGTTAGTAGGTCTACATTATGCTCAAATAGCCACAATAGTCCATTGGCTACTGCCTAAAACTGTAACAGTACAGCCTCAGTGTTCACTGTAAAAAAAAAAACATTAGAGGGAACATGGACTTTTATCCAATGCACAGTACCAGTCAAAAGTTGACATTCAAGGGTTGTTCTTTATTTGTACTATTTTCTACATTGTAGAATAATACAGAAGACAATCACAACTATGAAATAACACATATGAAATCATGTAGGATAAAAAAAAGGATAAAAAGTGTTAAACAAATAAAAATATATTTTATTTATTTCAATGTAGCCACCCTTTGCCTTGATGACAGCTTTGCACACTCTTGGCATTCTCTCAACCAGCTTCATCTGGAATGCTTTTCCAACAGTCTTGAAGGAGTTCCGACATATGCTGAGCAGAGCACCTGTTGGCTGCTTTTCCTTCATTCTGGGGTCCAAATCATCCCAAACCATCTCAATTGGGTTGTGGTCGGGTGATTGTAGAGGCCAGTTCATCTGATGAAGCACTCCATCACTCTCCTTCTTGGTCAAATAGCCCTTACACAGCCTGGAGGTGTGTTGGGTCATTGTCCTGTTGAAAAACAAATGACAGTCCCACTAAGCCCAAACCAAATGGGATGGTGTATCACTGCAGAATGCTGTGGCAGCCATGCTGGTTAAGTGTGCCTTGAATTCTAAATTAATCACAGACGGTGTCACCAGCAAAGCGCCATCACACCTCCTCCTTCATGCTTCACGGTGGGAACCACACATGCAGAGATTATCCGTTCACCTACTCTTCGTCTCACAAAGACATCGTGGTTGGAACCAATAATCTCAAATTTGGACTCATCCGAACAAGGATAGATTTCTCCCGGTCTAATGTCCATTGCTTGTGTTTCTTGGCCCAGGCAAGTCTTTTCTTCTTATTGGTGTCCTTTAGTAGTGGTTTCTTTGCAGCAATTGGACCATGAAGGCCTGATTCATGCAGTCTCCTCTGAACAGTTGATGTTGAGGTGTGTCTGTTACTTGAACTCTGAAGCATTTATTTGTGCTGCAATTTCTGAGGCTGGTAACCCTAATGAACTTATCCTCTGCAGCAGAATGAACTATGGGTCTTCCATTCCTGTGGCGGTCCTCATGAGAGCCAGTTTCATCATAGCACTTGATGGTTTTTGCGACTGCACTTGAAGAAATGTTCCCGTATTGACTGACCTTCATGTTTTAAAATAATGGACTGTTGTTTCAAAGGCTTAGGCTTATTTGAGCTGTTCTTGCAATAATATGGACTTGGTATTTTACCAAATAGGGCCATCTTCTGTATACCACCTCTACTCTGTCACAACACAACTGATTGCCATAAATTAACTTTTAACCAGGCACACCTGTTAATTGAAATGTATTCCAGGTGACTACCTCATGAAGCTGGTTGAGAGAATGCCAAGAGTGTGCAAAGCTGTCATCAGGACAAAGGGTGGCTATTTGAATCGCAAGTAGAAAATATATTTAGATTTGTTTAACACTTTTGGTGTTATTTCATAGTTGTGATGTCTACACTATTTTTCTACAATGTAGAAAATAGTAAAAATAAAGAAAAACCCCTGAATGAGTAGGTGTGTCCAAACTTTTGACTCGTACTATATGAAACACAATTTCAAAAATTGCTACAGAAGACCTAATCGAGCCGGTAGTTCACAAATACAACTGCCGACTGTTTCCTCATTGCTGTTGCTCTAAGATGGCAACTCAGCACAAATCCACATGTGCCAATTGAATCTCAACAAGGAAACAGTTGATGGTTGTATTTGATTAAGATTTTATTAAAACGTATGGATTTCAGCAAACAAAGGCACGCTACAGAGGACAAACTTAAGGGTTTAAGTATTAAAAGTCTGCTCTCAACTCCGTGGGTGAAATCATTTTGGAGTACTTTGCTATGCGCACTGCCGCTGTGTTTATAGCCTTTTCTGATATATGTTCCCTAAAGGTCTTCTGGGATTCTTCCTGAATGCTGTGACAGTCGCTGCTTTCATAAAAATAAGAGAACTGAGAACCCCCAGCAATTTCCTAGTCTTTAGCTTGGCGTTGGCTGATATGGGCATCTCCGCGAATGCAACCATTGCCGCTTTCTCCAGCTTTCTGAGGTGAGTGACGTAGAATAACCTACTAATCCTTTCCATCACCTAATTTACTTTCTACTCACACTGACTCATTGTTGCAACGTTTTCCACTGTGAAATACCATGAATTGAATGGAATATGGAATATTATATACCAGGGTTCTCCAACTGGGGAGGCAGGGTAGCCTAGTGGTTAGAGCATTGGACTAGTAACTGGAAGGTTGCAAGTTCAAATCCCTGCGCTGACAAGGTACAAATCTGTCGTTCTGCCCCTGAACAGGCAGTTAACCCACTGCTCCTAGGCCGTCATTGAAAATAAGAATTTGTTCTTAACTGACTTGCCTAGTTAAATAAAGGTAAAATAAAAACTGGCCCACAGGACAAATTTGGCTCACAAGTGGTTTTATTTTGCCCCCCCACGTTGTTTTAATTCAATCAATCAATCACATTTATTTATAAAGCTCTTCTTACACCAGCTGATGTCACAAATTGCTGTACAGAAACCCAGCCTAAAACCCCAAAACAGCAAGCAATGCAGGTGTAGAAGCACGGTGGCTAGGAAAAGCTCCCTAGAAAGGCCAGAACCTAGGAAGAAACCTAGAGAGGAACCAGGCTATGAGGGGTGGCCAGTCCACTTCTGGCTGTGCCGGGTGGAGATTGTAACAGAACATGGCCAAGATATTCAAATGTTCATAGATGACCAGCAGGGTCAAATAATAATAATCACAGTGGTTGTCGAGGGTTCATCGGGTCAGCACCTCAGGAGTAAATGTCAGTTGGCTTTTCATAGCCGATCATTCAGGGTATCTCTACTGCTCCTGCTGTCTCTAGAGAGTTGAAACAGCAGGCCTAGAACAGGTAGCACGTCCGGTGAACAGGTCAGGGTTCCATAGCCGCAGGCAGAACAGTTGAAACTGGAGCAGCAGGAGGGCCAGGTGGACTGGGGACGGCAAGAAGTCATTAGGCCGGGTAGTCCTGAGGCATGGTCCTAGGGCTCAGGTCCTCTGAGAGAGAGAAAGAGAGAAAAAGAGAGAGAGAGAGAATTTCAGGGAGCATACTTACATTCACACAGGACACCAGATAAGGCAGAAGAAATACTCCAGATATAACAGACTGACCCAAGCCCCCCGACACATAAACTACTGCAGCATAAATACTGGAGGCTGAGACAGGAGGGGTCGGGAGACACTTTGGCCCGTCCGACAATACCCCTGGACAGGGCCAAACAGTCAGGATATTACCCCACCCACTTTGCCAAAGCACAGCCCCCACACCACTAGAGTTAATTGTTGGACATAGACTTAAAAACACCAGGAATTTAACTCCAAGTGATTTTTATTTAAGAAATCTGTTCCCAAGTAAGCCCACGCATAATAGAGAGACACTTGATCATTTACAAATGTAAGCAAGGTTTGAAATTGTTATGTTTTAGTCAAAATATATCTGTTTTGGCTTCTTGCGGTCAATTTGCAGTCTACAAAGTATTTGAATTATGTTCTGGCCCCCCGACTATCCGCTCAATAAAAACTTGGCCCGCGGCTGAATCTAGTTGATGATCCCTGTTCTATACTATTCCTACAATAGTCTATAGTGGAGCAACGCAAAGGAGGTTGTCGCTCTCTCTCGCGCTCTCTGTCATATTCCAGTCAATTGGTTCATCAATATCTCTGCATAGTGTTAGTGTAGTAGATCGATAAGGCCGGGGCAAAGACCAACAGGGTTTAGGGCATACAGTACATGTAACAGACCTCCCGGGGACTGTGCTGTGTGAAGGCGGAGGATTTAGAACTTTGTAATCAGGGGGAGGAACGATGACGTTGCCGTCTAGGTGATTTAGGATGAAAACAGGCACCGGATTCACTTCACATTCAAAATGGTTATTAATGGAATTAATTAATCAGAAACAAGACCCTACAGTCTAGTTCTATGCTCTACCAGTAACCATTGGTTGTTGAGCATTGTAAAAGTCATTCACAACCAGCTGACAAATAGACTATGTTAAGGCCTAATGTATTGTCTTTCCTCCTCTTTACTATGTCCTTCTCCAGGTACTGGCCCTATGGCTCTGATGGCTGCCAGACTCATGGCTTCCAGGGTTTCGTGACAGCTCTCGCCAGCATCCACTTCATTGCTGCCATCGCATGGGACAGATACCACCAGTACTGCACAAGTAAGTGGAATGAGTTTCATAGGTCTCTTAAATCTCATACATATCCACATACACTCATCCCCAACAACAAATGCACACTAGATAGGACCATTTTATTTAAGGAGGCAAGTCAGTTAAGAACAAATTCTTATTTATAATAACAGCCTACCCCGGCCAAAGCCAGACGAAGCTGGGCCAATTGTGCGCCACCCTATGGGACTCCCAATCACGGCCGGATGTGATACAGCCTGGATTCGAACCAGTGCCTCTTGCACTGAGATGCCATGCCTTAGACTGCTGCGCCACTCAGGAGCACATAAACTAGTCTTTGGGTGCAGCTGTTCTTTTGGCCTCACAGCATCCCAAGAGGCCATCTGGCCTTCCGCCTAGGAGTCTATTAATCTGTTAGGTTGTCACTCATATGCATGGCTTTAATGACCTCTCACGAATACATAATCTGCAGATTACACTAACACTGACACACTTTCTATTGTGTGTCATGATTCTGTCAAACTATATATCATAGAGCAATAAGAGAGATACAGTACCACAACAACCAGAAGTAACCAGACTTCTGACAGAGAGAGCTACATTATGTGGCCAGGTCCAGATTGAAATAGGCCCTGGGGCTTTTACATTTTTTTGCCTACTTGCCTAGAATGAAATAGTCATCATTTAGGCAAATAATACAACTCAATCACTGTTTGCAAAAAATACTTCAATGTATGGCTGAGCGCATATAGTATAGAGTAGGCATAGGCTATATCAGATACTACACTTTATATCAATCAAATTGATTTATAAAGCCATTTTTTACATCAGCAGATGTCACAAAGTGCTATACAGAAACCCAGCCTAAAACCCCAAACAGCAAGTAATGCAGATGTAGAAGCATGGTGACTAGGAAAAACTCCCTAGTAAGAAGCCTAGAGAGGAACCAGGTTCTGATGGGTGGCCAGTTCTCTTCAGGCTGTACCAAGTGGAGAATATGAGTACATGGCCATTTACGGCCAGATTGTTCTTCAAGATGTTCAAACGTTCATAGCAGGGTCTTACAAGCTAAAATTAAAGCAGGAAGCACCAGTCACTAGATCAATAAAGTGGTCTGATGAAGCAGATGCTAAGCTACAGGACTGTTTTGCTAGCAGAGACTGGAATATGTTCCGGAATACCTCCGATGGCATTGAGGAGAACACCATATCAGTCATTGGCTTCATCAATAATTTCATCGATAACATCGTCCCCACAGTAATCGTACGTACATACCCCAACCAAAAGCCGTGGATTACAGACAGCATCTGCACTGAGCTTAAAGCCTGGGCTGCTGCTTTCATGGAGTGGGACTCTAACCCGGAAGCATATAAGAAATCCCGCTATGGCCTCTGACGAACTATCACCAGGCAATGCATCAATACAGGACTAAGATCGAATCGACCTACACTGGCTCTGATGCTCATCGGATGTGTCAGGGCTTGCAAACCAGACTACAAGGGAAAGCACAGCCGAGAGCTGCCCAGTGACACGAGTCTACCAGACGAGCTAAACTACTTCTATGTTCGCTTCGAGGCAAAAACACTGAAACATGCATAAGAGCACCAGCTGTTCCGGACGACTGTGTGATCACGCTGTCCGCAGCCAATGTGAGCCAACCTTTAAACAGGTCAGCATTCACAAGGCTGCAGGGCCAGACGACTTACCGGGACGTGTACTGCGAGCATGCGCTGACCAACTGGGAAGTGTTTTCACTGACATTTTCAACCTCTCCCTCTCCGAGTCTGTAATACCAACATGTTTTAAGCACACCAACATAGTACCTGTCTCTAAGAATACTAAGGTAACCTTGCTAAATAACTACCGATCCGTAGCACTCACGTCTGTAGCCATGAAGTGCCTTGAAAGGCTGGTCATGGCTCACATCAACACCATCATCTCAGAAACCCTAGACCCACTCCAATTTACATACCACCCTGCAATCTCCATTGCACTCCACACTGCCCTTTCCCACCTGGACAAAATGAACACTTATGTGAGAATGCTTTTCATTGACTACAGCTCAGCGTTCAACACCATAGTGCATAACCAATTAGCTAAGGACCCTGGGATTTAACACCTCCCTCTGCAACTGGATCCTGGACTGCCTGACGGGCCAACCCCAGGTGGTGAGGGTAGGTAACAACACATCTGCCACACTGACCCTCAACACAGGGCCCCTCAGGGGTGCGTGCTCAGTCCTCCTGTACTCCCTGTTCACTCATGACTGCACGACCAGTTACGACTCCAACACCATCATTAAGTTTGCAGATGATACAACAGTGGTAGGCCTGTTCACCGACAACGTCGAGACAGCCTATAGGGAGGACGTCAGAGACCTGGTCGTGTGGTGCCAGAACAACAACCTCTCCCTCAACGTGATCAAGACAAAGTAGATGATTGTGGATTACAGGAAAAAGAGGCCCGAGCACACCCCCATTCTCATCGACGGGGCTGCAGTGGAGCAGATTGAGAGCTTTAAGTTCCTTGGTGTCCACATCACCAACAAACTAACATGGTCCAAGAACACCAAGACAGTCATGAAGAGGGCACGACAAAACCTATTTGCCATCAGGAGACTGAAAATATTTGGCATGGGTCCTCAGATCCTCGAAAGGTTCTACAGCTGCACCATCGAGAGCATCCTGGGTGTTTTACATCACTGACTGTTATGGCAACTGCTCGGCATCCAAGGCACTACAGAGGGTAGCGCGAACCGCCCAGTACATCACTGGGGCCAAGCTTCCTGCCATTCAGGACCTCTATAACAGGCGGTGTCAAAAAAAGGCCCTAAAAATTGTCAAAGACTCCAGCCACCCTTGTCATAAACTGTTCTCTCTGCAATCGCACGTCCAAGAGGATTTCTAAACAGCTTCTACCCCCAAGCCATAAGACTCCTGAACTTCTAGTCAAATAGTCAAAAGTTTACATTAGCCTAATACATTTAAACTGAGTTTTTCCTGACATTTAATCCTAGTATAAATTCCCTGTCTTAGGTCAGTTAGGATCAGCACTTTATTTTAAGAATGTGTAATGTCAGAATAATAGTAGAGAGAATGATTTATTTGAGCTTTTATTTATTTTATCACATTCCCAGTAGGTCAGAAGTTTACATACACTCAATTAGCATTTGGTAGCATTGCCTTCAAATTGTTTAACTTGGGTCAAACGTTTTGTGTAGCCTTCCACAAACTTCCCACAATAAATTGGGTGAATTTTGGCCCATTCCTCCTGACAGAGCTGGTGTAACTGAGTCAGGTTTGTAGGCCTCCTTGCTTGCACACGCTTTTTCAGTTCTGCCCACATATTTTCTATAGGATTGAGGTCAGGGCTTTGTGATGGCCACTCCAATACCTTGACTTTGTTGTCCTTAAGCCATTTTGCCGCAACTTTGGAAGTATGCTTGGGGTCATTGTCCATTTGGAAGACCCATTTGCGACCAAGCTTTAACTTCTTGACTGATGTCTTGAGATGTTGCTTCAATATATCCACATAATATTCCTTCATAATGCCATCTATTTTGTGAAGTGCACCAGTCCCTACTGCAGCAAAGCACCCCCAGAACATGATGCTGCGTGTTTCACGGTTGGGATGGTGTTCTTTGGCTTGCAAGCCTCCCCCTTTTTCCTCCAAACATAACGATGGTCATTATGGCCAAACAGTTCTATTTTTGTTTCATCAGACCAGAGGACATTTCTCCAAAAAGTACAATCTTTGTCCTCATGTGCATTTGCAATCCGTAATCTGGCTTTTTTTATGGCGGTTTTGGAGCAATGGCTTCGTCCTTGCTGAGCGGCCTTTCAGGTTATGTTGATATAGGAGTTGTTTTACTGTGGTTATAGATACTTTTGTACCTGTTTCCTCCAGCATCTTCACAAGGTCCTTTGCTGTTGTTCTGGGATTGATTTGCACTTTTTGCACCAAAAATACGTTAATCTCGAAGGAGACAGAACGCGTCTCCTTCCTGAGCGGTATGACTTGCGTACTATTGTTTGTACAGATGAACGTGGTACCTTCAGGCGTTTGGAAATTGCTCGCAAGGATGAACCAGACTTGTGGAGGTCTACACATTTTTTTGGCTGATCTTGGCTGATTTCTTTTGATTTTCTCACGATGTCAAGCAAAGAAGCACTGAGTTTGAAGTTGGGCCTTAAAATACATCCACAGGTACACCTCAAATTGACTCAAATGATTAGCCTATCAGAAGATTCCAAAGCAATTACATACTTTTCTGGAATTTTCCAAGTTGTTTAAAGGCACAGTCAACTTAGTGTATGTAAACGTCTGACCCACTGGAATTGTGATAGAGTGAATTATAAGTGAAATAATATGCCTGTAAACAATTGTGGAAACATTACTTGTGTTTTGCACACAGTAGATCTCCTAACCAGCTTTCCAAAACTGTTGTTTGTTAATAACTTCTTAAGGTATAGCGGGCAGCATTTTCACTTTTGGATAAATAGCTTGGCAATTTAAACTTCCTGCTACTCATGCCAAGAATATAAGATATGCCTTGTATTAGTAGATTTGGATAGAAAACACTCGGAAGTTTCTAAAACTGTTTGAATCATGTCTGTGAGTATAACATAACTTATGTAGCAGGCAACCGTTCAGGACTAACCGTTAAGATTTTTTATTTTTTTAGGTCTCTGTCTGTTCACTGAGGTCTCATTGGCAAACGATATTTCTTAGGAACTTGTTTTCAGTTCCTACCGCTTCCACTGGATGTCACCAGTCTTTGGAATTTGGTTGAGGTTATTCATTTGAGGTTATTCATTTGTGCAATGAAGAAGTAGGGCCAACTAGGAACTGCGTAACACTGTTGAGAGTTGCGCAAGACTTGTTGTCTTCCTGTATTGAACACAGATAGACCCGTCTACAATTTGATAGATTATTAACGTTTAAAAATACCTAAAGTTGCATTACAAAAGTAGTTTGAAATATTTTGGCAAAGTTTATAGGCAACTTTTGATATATTTTGCAGTGACGTTGCACATTTTGGAAGCTGTTTTTTCTGGATCAAATGCGCTTCATAAATGGACATTTTGGATATATATGGACAGAATTAATCGAACAAAAGGACCAATTGTGATGTTTATGGGACATATTGGAGTGCCAACAAAAGAAGCTCGTCAAAGGTAATGCATGTTTTATATTTTATTTCAGCGTTTTGTGTAGCGCCTGCAGGGTGCTAGCTCCTTTGTTCACTGCTGGGGTGTAGACGGTGCAGGCTATCAGATAATAGCTTCTTATGCTTTCGCCAAAAAGTATTTTTTTTTTTAATCTGACATGTTGGCTGGATTCACAACAAGTGTAGCTTTAATTGAGTATCTTACATGTGTGATTTAATGAAAGTTTGAATTTTAAAGCATTTTATTTGAATCTGTCGCTCTGCATTTCCCCTGGCAATTGGCCGGTTGAGACATTTGCGTCCCGCCTATCCTTAAGAGGTTTTAAGAGGTTTTTTAAAGTAATGATGGACTGTCATTTCTCTTTGCTTATTTGAGATTGCCATAATATGGACTTGGCTTTTACACAACTGATTGACTCAAATGCTTAAGAAGGAAAGTGTCACATCTACTCCTGCCAAAACCCCTACTGGTCATCCGGTGTCTGCTTGACCTGCAGCCATTTCCCCAGTACACTCTCTCTCTCTCCCTCCCTTTCTGTTTGTGTGTGATTGTGGGCTTGAGTCAGAGCAGATCCCTATCAGCTGCAACTCGTTCCATTATCAAGACCTCTACAAATATTCAGTTCGGCCACTTCCACTCTGCCAGATCGTATTCTCTGCTCAGTCAGTTTATGCTTCTAGCCATTATTATTATTCAAGATCCAGTTACCTTGCTGTACCTGTTTCCCTGCTTGACGCTGTTTATCCTCTCACTGCAGTTTTGCTGCTCTGACTTTGGCTCCTGTCTCCTGTTCCACATCTCACCACCCTGCTACCCAGTTCTGGACTCACCACCGGACCTGTCCCAACCCAGCACACTCCAACTTCAGCCTCCACATCTGGTTTCCTACAACTCATCCAAGCTTCCCCGGATCTGCAATCCATATCTCCCTGTGTTACAATAAATACCTTTGTTCATTCATTTCTGTTTCCTCGTCTGAGTCTGCGCTTGGGTTCCCCTGTCCTGCTCCGCTTAACAGTACGATGTGGCCAAGATATGAAGCCAGCAGACTTGGATACTCTCCACCAAATGCTCATTGGTCAAGGCGCCCTGCTCAGTCAACATGACCAAGCTCTTATAAACCCTTCTGGAGACTATCAATAAGTTTTCATAGAACCTGTCTGTCCTACAGAGTCAAACCTTCACCCAACGCTCACAACCTGTCCCAAGTCCCTCCTCTCCGCCCGGGAGTTGTTTGTTCAACTCCAGAACGCTACGATGGTAATCTCAGGACCTGCAGAGCCTTTTTGGTACAATGTTCACTAGTATTTGAGCCACAGCCCTACGCTTCTGCTAATGAACAGGCCATGATTTTTTTGATTGGTTGCCTCTGTGGAGCAGCGCTTTCCTGGGCCACTGCTGTGTGGGAGAGACAGTCACCCATTTGCTTCTCCTATAGAAGATTCACAGAGGAGATGAGGAAAGTTTTCAACCACCCGGTTTGCGGATAGGACGCTGCTAAACGACTCCTGTCCCTGTCAGGATTTGGCCAGGATTGTTCAGGTTTTGGTCACTAGATGCCCCATTGTGCTTTTTTGACCCTTTTGTTTTTCCCTTGTTCTAGTTATTAGTTGCACCTGTGCCTCATTTCCCTTGAATGTATTTAAACCCTTAGTGTTCCTCAGTTCTTTGCTCTGTGTTTGTATGTTAGCACCCAGCCCCAGCCATGCTGTGAACTTTTGTTTCTCTAGTTGGATTTTCTTGAGGTACTCTGGTTTTGTTCTTGTTTATTTTTTATTATACTTTTGAGGTTTGTTTTTTCCCTGCTGTTCTTACCACTGTGAATTTTCCTTGTGTCTTGGAGGATATACGTTTTTTCTCTTGGAATTACTTTTGACGTTGTGGATTTATATTTTTGCCTGAAGATCTTTTCCTTTTTTCTTTATTAAATCACTGTCTCTAGTACTGCTGTGTCTGCCTCATCTTCTGGGTTCTGCCGACTATTAGTGGCTCAGTTTACTAAGTGACTTTTTCTCACACCGGAGACCCGAGTTTGTAACCGGGTCCTGACAGAAACACAGAGCCAACAAAATGAACCCAGAGGCAGCCAGTTATATTAAACATTCATGAAAATACAAGTGTCTCACATGTATCGAAAGCCTAGAATCTTGCAAATCCAACTGCGTTGTCAGATTTAAAAAAGTATTTACTGCGAAAGAATGCAATGCGATTATCTGAGCATAGAGCCCCATAATTTTTTAAAACCAGCACAGGGGTAACAATCACAAACTGCATTAAAATAAATTGTTTACCTTTGACGATCTTCGTCTGTTTGCAATTCCAATGCTCATTGTTACACAATGAATTATCTTTTGTTTGATAAAATCCGTTCTTATAGCGTAACACGAAACATTTTGTGAACCGCTTGTGTAGTGAGTTCTGTCTCATTCCATTTTCGACGACACATTCCAGGTAAATCACTCACACAAAACGTGACTTTTCCAGTCATGTTTGGTTTCACTGCAATCAACTGGTTTGTTTGTAACACAATCAAACCTGATGGGCCATTTCGTCCATCGCCCATCGTATTGACTGAAAGAAACCGATTTGAAGACAACAAGTAATGACATCATTGTGCACCAATGATTTGCCCGCTGTTTCGTTGATTGACTGTCTTTTAACCCAATGACCACTGATCGTCTTGAAATCTAGCTGGGTAGATAGCCAATGAGCTGAGCTAAACGACAATACGCCATTTTTATGTGTTGCAAGACCAACCATTGTAGTAAGCTCCAGCGTAAAGAGAGTCATGCGCTATTGAATTTTCATACCGGAAGAAGCTACGCATATTACGCACTGCATTGTTTGGTGAATGCACAGATTCAGCTGTTTATATATCAATCATTATGGCGACTAAGTCAGGGAAAGCTAAATCTAAGTCTAGATATACAGATGTACAGTGCCTTGCGAAAGTATTCGCCCCCCTTGAACTTTGCGACCTTTTGCCACATTTCAGGCTTCAGACATAAAGATATAAAACTGTATTTTTTTGTGAAGAATCAACAACAAGTGGGACACAATCATGAAGTGGAACGACATTTATTGGATATTTCAAACTTTTTTAACAAATCAAAAACTGAAAAATTGGGCGTGCAAAATTATTCAGCCCCTTTACTTTCAGTGCAGCAAACTCTCTCCAGAAGTTCAGTGAGGATCTCTGAATGATCCAATGTTGACCTAAATGACTAATGATGAGAAATACAATCCACCTGTGTGTAATCAAGTCTCCGTATAAATGCACCTGCACTGTGATAGTCTCAGAGGTCCGTTAAAAGCGCAGAGAGCATCATGAAGAACAAGGAACACACCAGGCAGGTCCGAGATACTGTTGTGAAGAAGTTTAAAGCCGGATTTGGATACAAAAAGATTTCCCAAGCTTTAAACATCCCAAGGAGCACTGTGCAAGCGATACTATTGAAATGGAAGGAGTATCAGACCACTGCAAATCTACCAAGACCTGGCCGTCCCTCTAAACTTTCAGCTCATACAATAGGAGACAGATCAGAGATGCAGCCAAGAGGCCCATGATCACTCTGGATGAACTGCAGAGATCTACAGCTGAGGTGGGAGACTCTGTCCATAGGACAACAATCAGTCGTATATTGCACAAATCTGGCCTTTATGGAAGAGTGGCAAGAAGAAAGCCATTTCTTAAAGATATCCATAAAAAGTGTTGTTTAAAGTTTGCCACAAGCCACCTGGGAGACACACCAAACATGTGGAAGAAGGTGCTCTGGTCAGATGAAACCAAAATTGAACTTTTTGGCAACAATGCAAAACGTTATGTTTGGCGTAAAAGCAACACAGCTCATCACCCTGAACACACCATCCCCACTGTCAAACATGGTGGTGGCAGCATCATGGTTTGGGCCTGCTTTTCTTCAGCAGGGACAGGGAAGATGGTTAAAATTGATGGGAAGATGGATGGAGCCAAATACAGGACCATTCTGGAAGAAAACCTGATGGAGTCTGCAAAAGACCTGAGACTGGGACGGAGATTTGTCTTCCAACAAGACAATGATCCAAAACATAAAGCAAAATCTACAATGGAATGGTTCAAAAATAAACATATCCAGGTGTTAGAATGGCCAAGTCAAAGTCCAGACCTGAATCCAATCGAGAATCTGTGGAAAGAACTGAAAACTGCTGTTCACAAATGCTCTCCATCCAACCTCACTGAGCTCGAGCTGTTTTGCAAGGAGGAATGGGAAAAAATGTCAGTCTCTCGATGTGCAAAACTGATAGAGACATACCCCAAGCATCTTACAGCTGTAATCGCAGCAAAAGGTGGCGCTACAAAGTATTAACTTAAGGGGGCTGAATAATTTTGCACGCCCAATTTTTCAGTTTTTGATTTGTTAAAAAAGTTTGAAATATCCAATAAATGTCGTTCCACTTCATGATTGTGTCCCACTTGTTGTTGATTCTTCACAAAAAAATACAGTTTTATATCTTTATGTTTGAAGCCTGAAATGTGGCAAAAGGTCTCAAAGTTCAAGGAGGCCGAATACTTTCGCAAGGCACTGTACAAACAACTTTAGAATAAATTGATTGGGAAGGTGAGACAGAGATTGTTGTAGGACGCTTCATTTAGCGATTGTGGAGTAATATTTTTTGAATGGGAGAGGACATCTTTATGGACTGGTAAGTTCTTATCATGCTAATGTCCTTGTTTGAAATTAATAATATAAAATATTATTTGTGATTTTTGTATTTATTTTAGAAGAAATATATAAACATTTAATGTCATGAAATGTGAGATGTGTGTGTCTGCCGCCCCACCCCAACCCACATGAAATAGCCTATTTGAGGCTGTTGAGGAGAGGGTAGGACCACATCAATGGCCAAAGTGAAATGGAGACAGTAGATACAGCTGGTCTGTTGTAATATAATAAAGACAGTAATATAATAAGACAGTAGATCTAGCTGGTCTGTCATAATATAATAGAGACAGTAGATCTAGCTGAAATGTCATAACATAAAAGAGACCGTAGATCTAGCAGGTACTAATAATATAATAATATATTCAACCTTCAACTCTCTATATATATCTGTTTATTATACCTGTTGATACAGGGCTCATATGTGAAACTATTCTAACTGAACATTTTCTTTCACAGTGACACTGACTACGAATGGGAGTCTTATCCGGTGTCCTGTGTGAATGTAAGTATGCTCTCTCTAATTCTCTCTTTCTCTCTCTCGGAGGACCTGAGCCCTAGGACCATGCGTCAGGACTACCTGGAATGATGACTCCTTGCTGTCCCCAGTCCACCTGACCTTGCCGCTGTTCCAGTTTCAACTGTTCTGCCTGCGTCTATGGAACCCTAAACTGTTCATTTTTACTCTTGAGGTGCTGTCCTGTTGCACCCTCTACAACCGATGTGATCTCCACCCGGCACAGCCAGAAGAGGACTGGCCACCCCTCATAGCCTGGTTCCTCTCTAGGTTTCTTCCTAGGTTTTTGCCTCTCTAGGGAGTTTTTCTAGGGGTGTGTTAGAATACCATTTTGGCATTTTGTATATAGTTATTTGTTTCAAAATGTATACCTTCACCAATTTGGCCACTTGGGTACATTTGGGCTACTTGTGTGGGACACCTGGGTGACTTCATGATAAATGTCATGTAGCACACTCATTTTGGAAGTTATCATTCTGAAACTTTGCACAAGTACTGTTGCCGTCTTATATTTTTCACTGAAATTGTCCCCATCATCCTATCTGAATGTTTGTTTTATCTTGTTCATTTTAAAGATGTTGATACAAAAAGAAAAAGCAAACGTATGTTTTTTTTCATTGTTTTATCTAAACAATATCTATTGTGTTTTATTCTCCTACATTACAATCACATTTACACAAACTTCAGAGTGTTTTCTTTCAAATGGTACCAAGAATATGCATATCCTTGGTTCTGTGCCTGAGCTACAGGCTGTTAGATTTGGGTATGTCTTCAGGTGGAAATTGCACAAAGTAGGGGGGGAGCTGCAAGAGGTTTTAAGGTCCTGGAGTGGCCTAGCCAGTCTCCAGACCTTAATCCCATAGAAAATCTGTGGAGGGAGCTGAAGGTTCGACATTCCAAACGTTAGCCTTGAAACCTTAATGACTTGGAGAAGATCTGCAAAGAGGAGTGGGACAAAATCCCTCATGAGATGTGTGCAAACCTGGTGGCCAACTACAAGAAACGTCTGACCTCTGTGATTGCCAACAAGGGTTTTGCCACCAAGTACTAAGTCATGTTTTGCAGAGGGTTCAAATACTTATTTCCCTCATTAAAATGAAAATAAATCTTTAACATTTTTGACATGCGCTTTTCTGGATTTTTTTGTTGTTATTCTGTCTCTCACTGTTCAAATAAACCTACCATTAAAATTATAGACTGATAATTTCTTTGTCAGTGGGCAAACGTACAAAATCAGCCGGGGATCAAATACTTTTTTCCCTCACTGTAGGTGTTCCTTTTGTCCAGGAGGGAAAGGGCAGTGTGGAGTGCAATAGAGATTGCATCATCTGTGGATCTGTTTGGCGGGAGGCAAATTGGAGTGGGTCCTAGGGTTTCTGGGATAATGGTGTTGATATGAGCCATTTACCAACCTTTCAAAGCACTTCATGGCTACGGACGTGAGTACCACGGGTCTGTAGTCATTTAGGCAGGTTGCCTTTGTGTTCTTGGGGACAGGGACTATGATGGTCTGCTTGAAGCATGTTGGTATTACAGATTACATACATGTAAAATGTGACATGACATTTGTTTATTTTATGAATGTGTTGTATATCTGTCTGGTCCTGGAAAGCAATGGGGGTGAGGGGATATTTCATATTTACATTGGAATGGTGGAGAGTAACGGTGTGAGTTTATTTCTCAGGGCACAGTACACACCTTTACTCTCTCTCCATTCCAATGGAAAATATACATTATTGAAATAGAATCTATTCTAATCATTGTATTTCTATGGTTGTGCTTCTCATCAGGGACAAAGCTACAGTGGAGCAGTGCCATCACTCTGACTATCTTCATCTGGCTGTTCACCACCTTCTGGTCCGCCATGCCCCTCATCGGCTGGGGAGAGTATGACTACGAACCCCTCAGAACCTGCTGTACTCTGGACTACAGCAAAGGAGACAGGTAACGAACATACCCACATACCTGCACACGCACATGAACTACAGCATGGGAGACAGATAACACACACACATCTTCACAAATGGCAAAACGACAGATTGATGGGCAGACAGACATATGCGCGTATACACACACACAAATGCACAAAAACATGGCCTACAACAAGGGAGACAGGTCATACTCACATACAAATCAGAAATACATTACTGTTCATTAAATTTGGGGTCACTTAGAAATGTCCTTGTTTTTGAAAGAAAAACACATTTTCTGTCCATTAAAATAACATCAAATTGATCAGAAATACAGTGTAGACATTGTTAATGTTGTAAATGACTATTGTAGCTGGAAACGGCTGATTTTGTTATGGAATATCTACACAGGCACATGCTCCAGCAGGTATATCTCACTGGTCACCCCCAAAGCCAATTCTTCCTTCCAGTTCTCTGCTGCCAATGACTGGAACGAACTGCAAAAATCTTTGAAGCTGGAGACTCTTACCTCCCTCACTAGCTTTAAGCACCAGCTGTCAGAGCATCTCACAGATCACTGCATAGATCATCTGTAAATAGCCCATCCAATCTACCTCATCCCATACTGTGTTCATTTATTTATTTTGCTCCTTTGCACCCCAATTTCTCAACTTGCACATTCATCTTCTGCACATCCTACCATTCCAGTGTTTAATTGCTGTATTGTAATTACTTTGCCACCATGGCCTATTCATTGCCTTTACCTCTCTTATCCTACCTCATTTGCAGATGCTGTATATAGATTTTTCTACTGTATTATTGATTGTATGTTTGTTTATTCCATGTGTAACACTGTGTTGTTGTATGTGTCGAACTGCTTTGCTTTATCTTGGCCAAGTCGCAGTTGCAAGTGAGAACTTGTTCTCAACTAGCCTACCTGGTTAAATAAAGGTTAAATAAAAAATAAAATAAATAAATAGGCGTACAGAGGCCCATTATCAGCAACCATCACTCCTGTGTTCCAATGGAACGTTGTGTTAGCTAATCCAAGTTTATCATTTTAAAAGGCTAATTGATCATTCAAAAGCCCTTTAGCAATTATGTTAGCACAGATGAAAACTGTTGTTCTGCTTAAAGAAGCAATACAACTGTCCTTCTTTAGGCTAGTTGAGTATCTGGAGCATCAGCATTTGTGGGTTTGATTACAGGCTCAAAATGGCCAGAATCAAATACCTTTCTTCTGAAACTCGTCAGACTATTCTTGTTCTGGGAAATGAAGGCTATTACATGCGAGAACTTGCCAAGAAACTGAAGATCTCGTACAACGCTGTGTACTACTCCCTTCACAGAACAGTGCAAACTGTCTTTAACCAGAATAGAAAGAGGAGTGGGAGGCCCCGGTGCACAACTGAGAAAGAGGACAAATACATTAGAGTGTTTTGTTTGAGAAACAGACACCTCACAAGTCCCCAACTGGCAGCTTCATTAAATAGTACCCACAAAACACCAGTCTCAACGTCAACAGTGAAGAGGCAACCACGGGATGCTGGCCTTCTAGGCAGAGTTCCTCTGTCCAGTGTCTGTGTTCTTTTGCCATCTTAATTTTTAAATGTTTTATTGGCCAGTCTGAGATATGGCTTTTTCTTTGCAACTCTGCCAAGTATTGTCTCTTTCTGTAGTGTTTTTGGCTCCCCAAATGCACTTATTTCATAACATCCTCTGTTCTTTCTTCTCCTAAACAGGAACTATGTGTCCTACCTCATCCCCATGGCCATTTTCAACATGGCCGTCCAGACTTTTGTTGTCATTACCTCCTACAAGTCCATCGGCCAGAAATTCAAGAAGACCGGAAACCCCAGGGTAAGAAGTGTTAACTCGAAATAACACAACGACAAGGTTCCAGTTTAACAACGTTTGCTAAACCGTATTAGCACACGACATGGTTGCCATTTGCACTCAGGCCAGGTTCATCAACAACGAGACTGCTGCTCAGGCCCACTAATAACAGAGTGATAGCCTGTAATAACAGAAAAATAGGGATACTTAAAACTTAACATCCTCCCACTTTTCTTTAAAGGCAAATAAAACATCAACAACATAATTAAATGTCCAAGTATTATTCAAGTCCCCCATTACAAATGGGTTGTGTGACAAAGTTTTTATTTGTATTCCTCATTCTGCCACTTTCCATTACTGAGAGCCTGTAGGAGCACAAGACCGGATGCTCCCTTGTTAGTCTGACAGTCAGCAAACTGTTCCTTTGTGGTCGACCACCAAATCTTATGGATTCTCTGTGCTTGAATAAGTTCTTTGATGCTGCTAATCTCAAGATTAAGTATTTTCTGTGACAGACTTGGTTGACTTCACAGCATCAACTAAGGAGTAGTTGTCAGTGACACAAACTACAGGTAGAATGTGCCGTTTTGTCTCACCATTTCCATCCACAAGAGAAAGTGTTTCTCCACAAGTGTGCTTCGGACAACCCTTCTGATCCTTTTGACTGCCAACAGATAGGTGAGAATCTTCCTCCTTCACCCATTAATACGATTAGATGTCCACCTTGAGTGCCTCCACTTGAAAGGTTCCCTAAGGAAGCATCACTGAAGACAATTCGTTTCAGAGTCATCTTTTCCAACATGCTGAAACTTTAGTCACTTGTTGTGATTTCAGTTTGCGAACAACTTTGTTTGCCTCATGAATGGCTTGTACAGTTGCGTGTTTTGTGTTGGATGCCGAGTTGCAGCCATCGAACATTACATCAGGTCTGCTCTGTCTAGCAACCCATAGAATTTAACCTATATTTGACCTCAATTGATCAGCTTCAATTCCACGGAGAGGGGAATTCCTTTGTACGGCTCTTGAAGAATCCGTGTGGATAGGTTGAAGATTCTTGATTTCGCTCTCCTGTTGCATCAGTATTGTTCCATCAAATGTAATAAACTCTATGCCAACGTAAAAAAAAAATGATCATGCTCCTCACGGCCGACCTGGAAAACAGCTTTGAGGTGTGGAATCCCAGTTGTAGCAAAGGTCTGTGAGCCATCCCAGATGAAGTCATCAACGTGACAGGCAAGTACTCCAGTCACATTGCAGTCTTGATCAAGCCAATAGAAGACTGCAGGATCCACTTTTAACATGTTTCCACCTGTACTCAACATTGTTGCCTTGACTTTGTTGTACCAGTAGAGTGATGCATCTGCCAGGCCATACACACACCTTTTTTAGTTTCCACAGTGTTCCTTCGCTCTTAGCTTCAGGCAGAGGTCAGATGTGAATGTCCCTTTACAGCTCTATTCCCTGCAAAAATACAGATATGATGTCTATGGAATGAAGATGGCAGATCACTGTCATCAGCAATCTGAGTGACTGAGGCACATGTCGGTGAGTCTTTTGCGAGTCCTTTAGCAGCCAGCTCCTCAAAACCTCTAGGCACTAGGCGTGCTTTTGTCACTATTCCAGTTAAGGATTCTTTAAGGGTACACACCCACCTTGTTGAGACACATTTTTGGGCAATGTCTTTGACTTCCTCAAACACTAAATTTTTCCTCCAATTACTGAACTCATCTAGCTTAGCTGAGTCAAATGACACGTCCTTTGTTTCAAGTACATCATCATTTTGAATGTCATTCTGTTTTTCTTGATTTTCCTTTGGTTCAATTCTGAGAATATCAGCAAGTGACAAGACAGCTGACCCTGTTGTACCAGAAAGTGTAGTTGGTTCAGAGTACTGCAAGTTGTACCAGTTCTGGTGTTTTCCTTTGGCTTTTCCTGCTCGCCCATTGACGATTGCTGCATGTAGAATACCACTTATTTAACAGTTTGTCCAGTTTTCAGATTGGAACAACCATGTTGTCTTAACACATGTGACTGTTGTTGAATATTTTCCTCATTTGAACGCTCAACAGTATTACCTGTGGCGTGGTTGAAGGTGTTTTCTCCATTTCCTATGTCAGTTTCAGTGTCCATATCATTTGATGACATCTGGTAGGTTTGTGTCTGTTAATGTGTCCTTTTTGTCATTTTCATAAGGAGGCTGATTCTCAGCAACAGCCCCTCTATCTTATTGATCATTTACTTTCCGCAATCTTGAGTGATTGCACCCTGACAATGGTGCCTCCGTGATTCACAAATATCACCACACCATCTTGGCCAATGAACACTCCCGGTCTTTTCCACTCTTGACAGTCAACTCATTTGTAGTATGCTTTGTTTCCAGTCTCGTACTTCTCATCGGTGGGTCGAAGCTGTTTATGCAGAGCCTTGCAAATTCTCTCTGAACACTCTGCTTCAATGAACGCTTTTCTCGCTGCATGTAGTGCTGAAAGGTGCTGTCGCACCCATGCACTCACACTGGTCTCTTCTAGTGCTGGTGGCTTGTCAACCAGTACAGAGGGAAGATTAGGGTTCTGCCCGAACACTAGTTGGTATGGGCTGTAGCCATGAACATTGTGCATTGAGTTTTTTGCCATCAAAGCCCAATCTAGGGCTGTTTTCCAGTCACATCCATTGTCTTGCTTCACTTTCAGCATAATCTCTGGGAGTGATTGATTATGTCTCTCCAGAAGTCCATTGCTCCATGGACTGTATGCAGCAGTTGTCTTTACTTCCGTGTTTAATTTCTCTGCCATTTTTCTTATTTCATTATTATTCAATTCTCCTCCATTGTCACTGTACAATTTCTGGGGCAGGCCATGCACACTTATCCAGGAATTAATGAATTGCTTGACGATTTCACTTAGTTTCTTTGTATTCACAATGCTTCCAGCACTGACGTGTGGGAAGTTGTCGATTATGTGAAGGTACCACACACTTGGTCCTAGCTCATGTAGATCTACAGCCACTGTTTCATTGTACTTGGAAGCCAGTTGCAAACCAACAGCTGGTCTTGGCTTAGGTTTGCTGTATTTCTGACATGTCTCACAACTGTTAACTATCTGCTGTAGAATGGAAATACTCTCATCATCATTATTCCCTGAACTGCTGAGTCATTTCTGAAGTCTGTCAACTATAGCATGTCCAAACTGTTTGTGAAGCTTTAACAATACTTTGTGTTTTTCCTTTGTGTTCTTGTTATCTGTGGCTGTCATAATCTCCATGTGCTCTGTGTCTGTCAGAATCACATTTTTACATGGACTCTGTGTGATGTCTTTGTCTAAAATGTTTACACAATAGTATCAAATCAAAGTTTATTTGTCACGTGCGCCGAATACAACAGGTAGACCTTACAGTGAAATGCTTACAGGCTCTAACCAATAATGCGGAGGAAAAAAGTATGTGTGTGTGTGTGTGTGTGTGTCCTAGACTTGGCACTCCGGTACCGCTTGCCATGCAGTAGTAGAGAGAACAGTCTATGACTGGGGTGGCTGGAGTCTTTGACAATTTTCAGGGCCTTCCTCTGACACCACTGGCAGGCAACTTTGCCCCAGTGATGTACTGGCCATACACACTACCCTCTGAAGTGCTTGCAGTCGGAGGTCGAGCATTTGCCGTACCAGGCAGTGATGCAACCGGTCAGGATGCTCTCAATGTTGCAGCTGTAGAACCTTTTGAGGATCTCAGGATCCATGCGAATTCTTTGTAGTTTCCTGAGGGGGAATAGGCTCTCTTCACGACTGTCTTGGTGTGTTTGGACCATTCTAGTTTGTTGTTGATGTGGACATCAAGGAACCTGCTCCACTACAGCCCCGTTGATGAGAATGGGGACGTGCTCGGTGCTCCTTTTCCTGTAGTCCACAATCATCTCCTTAGTCTTGGTTACGTTGAGGGATAGGTTGTTATTCTGGCACCACCCGGCCAGGTCTCTGACCTCCTCCCTATAGGCTGTCTCGTCATTGTTGGTGATCAGGCCTACCACTGTTGTGTCATCAGCAAACTTAATGATGGTGTTGGTGTCGTGCCTGGCCATGCAGTCATGGGTGAACAGGGAGTACAGGAGAGGACTGAGCACGCACCCCTGGGGAGCTCCAGTGTTGAGGATCAGTGTGGCAGATGTGTTGCTACCTACACTCACTACCTGGGGGCGGCCCGTCAGGAAGTCCAGGATCCAGTTGCAGAGGGAGGTGTTTAGTCCCAGGTTCCTTAGCTTAGTGATGAGCTTTGAGGGTACTATGGTGTTGAACGCTGAGCTGTAGTCAATGAATAGCATTCTCACATAGGTGTTCCTTTTGTCCAGGTGGGAAAGGGCAGTGTGGAGTGAAATAGAGATTGCATCATCTGTGGATCTGTCTGGGCGGTATGCAAATTGGAGTGGGTCTATGGTTTCTGGGATAATGGGATAATGGTGTTGATGTGAGCCTTCATTTCAAAGCACTTCATTGCCACGGACGTGAGTACCACGGGTCTGTAGTCATTTAGACAGGTTGCCTTTGTGTTCTTGGGGACAGGGACTATGATGGTCTGCTTGAAGCATGTTGGTATTACAGACTCATTCAGGGACATGTTGATAATGTCAGTGATGACACCTGCCAGTTGGTCAGCACATGCCCGGAGCACACGTCCTGTTAATCCATCTGGCCCCGCAGCCTTGTGAATGTTGACCTGTTTAAAGGTCTTACTCACATCGGCTATGGAACAGCTGATGCTCTCATGCATGCCTCAGTGTTGCTTGCCTCGAAGCGAGCATAGAAGTGATTTAGCTCGTCTGGTAGGCTCGTGTCACTGGGCAGCTCGCTGCTGTGCTTCCCTTTGTAGTCTGTAATAGTTTGCAAGCCCTGCCACATCCGACGAGCGTCGGAGCCGGTGTAGTATGATTCAATCTTAGCCCTGTATTGATGCTTTGCCTGTTTGATGGTCGTCGCAGGGTATAGCGGGATTTCTTGTAAGCTTCCGGGTTAGAGTCCAGCACCTTGTAAGCGGCAGCTCTACCCTTTAGCTCAGTGTGAATGTTGCCTGTAATCCATGGCTTCTGGTTGGGGTATGTACGTACAGTCACTGTGGGGACGACGTCCTCAATGCACTTATTGAGAAAGCCAGTGACTGATGTGGTGTATTCCTCAATGTCATCGGAAGAATCCCGGAACATGTTCCTGTCTGTGATAGTTTAGCATCTGCTTCATTCTTCCTGCTTTATTTTTTGCTTGTAAGCAGGAATCAGGAGGATAGAGTTGTGGTCGGATTTACCAAATGGAGGACGAGGGAGAGCTCTGTACGCATCTCTGTGTGTGGAGTACAGGTGATCTAGAATGTTTTACCCTCTGGTTGCACATTTAACATGTTGATAGAGATTTGGTAGAACTGATTTAAGTTTCCCTGCATTAAAGTCTCCGGCCACTAGGAGCGCCGCCTCTGGGTGAGTGATTTCCTGTTTGCTTATTTCCTTATACAGCTGGCTGAGTGCGGTCTTAGTGCCGGCATCTGTCTGTGGTGGTAAATTAACAGCCACGAAAAGTATAGCTGAGTACTCTCTAGGCAAGTAGTGTGGCCTGCAGTTTATCATAATATACTCTACTTCAGGCGAGCAAAATCTAGAGACTTCCTTAGATTTCATGCACCAGCTGTTGTTTACAAATATGCACAGACCGCACCCCCCCCCCCCCCCCCCCCGGTCTTAGCGGAGTGTGTTGTTCTATGCTCCTCGTCATTCAGCCACGACCCCGTGAAACATAGGATATTACATTTTTTGATCTCCCGTTGGTAGGATATTTGTGATCGTACCTCGTCTAGTTTATTGTCCAATGATTGCATGTTGTCGAGTAATATTGACGGTAACGGCAGCTTTCCTAGTTGCCTTCTGCGGGTCCGGACGAGGCATCCGGCTCTTCTTCCTCTGTGTCGCTTCCTTTTGCGAATAATTGGGATGTCTGCCCTGTGGGGTGTTTGGAGAATATCGTGTGAGTCCTGCTTGCTGCTGATGTTTTGTTGAAAAAATCTTTGTCTAATCCGAGGTGAGTGATCACTGTCCTGATATCTAGAAGCTCTTTTCTGCCGTAAGATATGGTTGCAGAAACATTATTGTCACGACTTCTACCGAAGTCGTTGCCTCTCCTTGTTCGGGCGGTGTTCGGCGTTCGACGTCACCGGTCTTCTAGCCATCATTGATCCATTTTTCATTTTCCATTGGTTTTGTCTTGTCTTCCCACACACCTGTTTTCAATCCCATTCATTACCTGTTGTGTATTTAACCCTCTGTTTCCACTCATGTCTTTGTCAGAGATTGTTTTATTGTCAGTGTTGTTTATTTTGTTGTGTTGGTGCGCGTCGGGTCCTCGTACCCATGTTTGTTCATGTCTGTACTTTTAGTGTTATGGAGCATGTTCCATGGACATTTATTAAAAGACTCCATTTACACTCCATTTTGACTCTCCTGTGCCTGACTTCCCTGCCACCTATACACACGGCGCTGACAGAATCTCTGACCAAAACATATTAAGTCAGCAGGAGAGGACACTACGCTCATGGAGGTGGAGGAACGTGTCCGGGAACAAGCGGAGGCGATTGACTGTTTGAGCACTGTAATGGATCACATTGTCCAGAATATGGATCGCTGGGAGAGACAGGGAGTTTCTTCAGCGCAACCACCACTACAACCGGAATCTCCCTTGAACGCTTTTTCCCCTCCGGAACCGAAGATCCATTTATCCCTACCCACGGGATACAGCGAAGATACTGTCAGCTGCCAGGGTTTCCTCCTTAAGCTGAACTTGTATCTGGCCACGGTCTCCCCAGTACCATCTGACCGTGAGAAGAGTTGCGCCCTCGTCTCATGCCTCACCGGGAAAGCCCTGGAATGGGCCAGCGCTGTGTGTAGAGAGGAGGATACGGCGTTGGACCATTTTGAGGAGTTCACCCGCCATTTCCGGATAGTATTCGACCATCCACCCGAAGGCAAAGCGGCGGGTGAGCGCCTCTATCATCTGAGGCAGGAGACGAGGAGTGCACAGGAGTTTGTTTTGGAGTTTAGGACCTTGGCTGCCAGCGCTGGACGGAGCAACAGGGCCCTGATCGACAATTACCGTTGTAGTCTACGCGAGGACGTCCGTCGGGAGCTGGCCTGTAGAGACACCACCCTCACCTTCGACCAGCTGGTGGACATGTCCATCAGGCTGGACAACATGCTGGCTACTCGTGGACGTCTAGATCGGGGTCTGGTTGTTCCATCCTCCCGCACCCTCTCTCCCGAACCTATGGAATTGGGAGGGATGGTGCGCAGGGAGACCGGAGGGGGTTCCCGCTCGAGCACCATTCATGGTCGCAGAGGGCACACTGCTGGTCGGTGCTGGGTTGGTTCCTCTGGGAATAGAGAAGGCAGGCAGGCAGGGCAGTCTGGCATCACCCCAGGTGAGTAGGCACCATTCTCATCCAGAGTCCTCTGTTGCACTAATGTTTGTCTCGGTCTCTTTTCCTGATTTTTCCTTGCTTTCCCAGTATAAGGCGCTAGTAGATTTAGGTGCGGCTGGGAATTTATTTAATAAAAGTTTAGCTCATAGTTTAGGGATCTCTATTGTTTCTGTGGATATGCCTTTCCCTATTCATGCCTTAGATAGTCGACCATTAGGGTCAGGGTTTATCAGGGAGGTAACCGCACCTTTGTGTATGATAACGCAGGAGGGTCACAAGGAGAAGATTAGTCTTTTACCTATTGATTCTCCTGCGTATTCTGTGGTGTTAGGCCTACCCTGGTTAGCTTGTCATAACCCCACTGTTTCTTGGCCACTGAGGGCTCTCACGGGGTGGTCGCGAGAGTGCTCAGGTAGGTGTTTAGGGGTTTCCGTTGGTGCTACTACGGTGGAAAGTCCAGACCAGGTCTCCACCGTGCGCATTCCCCCCGAATATGCCGATTTGGCTCTCGCCTTCTGTAAAAAGAAGGCGACTCAATTACCACCCCATCGACGGGGGGATTGTGCGATAGATCTCCTGCATATCCCAGGAGTCACGTGTATCCCCTGTCGCAAGCGGAGACGGTGGCTATGGAGACATATGTCTCTGAATCCCTGCATTCAGCCATCCATTTCACCCGTCTCTTCGAGTTTCTTTTTTGTGAAAAAGAAAGATGGTGGTTTACGCCCGTGCATTGATTATCGAGGTCTAAATAAAATCACAGTGAAATATAGTTACCCGCTACCTCTGATAAATACGGTTATTGAGTTAATGCACGGGGCACGCTTTTTCACAAAATTGGATCTCAGGAGTGCGTACAATCTGGTGCGTATTCGGAAGGGTGATGATTGGAAGACGGCATTTAGCACCACCTCAGGTCATTATGAGTACCTTGTCATGCCATATGGGTTGATGAATGCTCCATCAGTTTTCCAATCATTTGTAGATGAGATCTTCAGGGACCTGCACAGGCAGGGTGTATTGGTGTATATCGATGATATTCTGATATACTCCGCTACACGCGCCGAGCATGTGTCCCTGGTGCGCAGGGTGCTTGGTCGCCTGTTGGAGCATGATCTTTATGTCAAGGCTGAGAAATGCTTGTTCTTCCAACAATCCATCTCCTTCCTAGGGCATCGGATTTCCACTTCAGGAGTAGAGATGGAGAGTGACCGCATTACAGGCGTGCGTAATTGGCCGACTTCAACCACGGTAAAGGAGGTGCAGCGTTTTTTAGGGTTTGCCAATTACTACCGGAGGTTTATCCAGGGTTTTGGTCAGGTGGCTGCTCCCATTACCTCACTGCTAAAGGGGGGCCCGGTGCGCTTGCAGTGGTCGGCTGAGGCGAACAGGGCTTTTGGACACCTGAAGACTCTGTTTACCTCGGTGCCTGTGTTGGCTCATCCGGATCCCGCTTTGCCATTCATAGTAGAGGTGGACGCATCCGAAGCTGGGATAGGAGCAGTGCTCTCTCAGCGTTCGGGTACGCCACTGAAGCTTCGCCCCTGTGCTTTCTTTTTGAAGAAGCTCAGCCCGGCGGAGCGAAACTATGATGTGGGGAACCGAGAGCTGTTAGCTGACGTAGAAGCCTTGAAGGCGTGGAGGCATTGGCTTGAGGGGGCTAAACACCCTTTTCTCATCTGGACTGACCACCGCAATCTGGAGTACATCCGGCAGGCGAAGAGACTGAATCATCGCCAGGCAAGGTGGGCCATGTTTTTCACTCATTTTGTGTTTACTCTTTCTTACAGACCAGGCTCCCAGAAAGTTAAGGCAGACGCATTGTCTCGGCTGTATGACACAGAGGAGCGGTCCATGGATCCCACTCCCATACTCCCAGCTTCGTGTTTGGTGGCGCCATTAGTGTGGGAGCTGGACGCGGACATTGAGCGGGCGTCACGTGCAGAGCCCTCTCCCCCTGAGTGTCCAGCTGGTCGTCTGTATGTTCCGTCTGCTGTCCGCGACCGATTGATCTATTGGGCTCACACGTCACCCTCCTCTGGTCATCCTGGGATAGGTCGGACGATGCGCTGTCTTCATGGAAGGTACTGGTGGCCCACTTTAGCTATGGACGTGAGGATTTATGTTTCCTCCTGCTCGGTGTGCGCCCAGTGCAAGGCTCCTAGACACCTGCCCAGAGGTAAGCTACAACCTCTACCCGTTCCTCAACGGCCGTGGTCGCACCTGTCGGTGGATTTTTTGACTGATCTTCCACCTTCACAGGGTTACACCACGATCCTGGTCGTTGTGGATCGGTTTTCAAAGTCCTGTCGTCTCCTCCCTTTGCCCGGTCTCCCTACGGCCTTACAAACTGCAGAGGCCCTGTTTACACATGTTTTCCGGCACTATGGGGTGCCTGAGGATAAAGTGTCTGATCGGGGTCCCCAGTTCACATCAAGGGTCTGGAAGGCGTTCATGGAGCGTCTGGGGATCTCGGTTAGTCTTACCTCAGGTTTTCACCCCGAGAGTAATGGACAGGTGGAGAGAGTTAACCAGGATGTGGGTAGGTTTCTGCGGTCTTATTGCCAGGATCGGCCGAGGGAGTGGGCGAAGTTCGTGCCCTGGGCAGAGATGGCTCAGAACTCGCTACAACACTCCTCCACTAACCTTACCCCTTTTCAATGTGTATTAGGCTATCATCCGGTTCTGGCTCCTTGGCATCAGAGCCAGACCGAGGCTCCTGCGGTGGACAATTGGTTTCGGCGCGCTGAGGAATCCTGGGAGGCAGCCCACGTCCACCTTCAGCGCGCCATAAGGCGCCAGAAAAGTGGTGCAGACCGTCGCCGCAGTGAGGCCCCGGTGTTCGCACCAGGGGACAGGGTCTGGCTCTCGACCCGAAACCTGCCCCTCCGCCTGCTCTGCTGGAAGCTGGGTCCGCAGTTTGTGGGGCCGTTTAAAGTCCTGAGGAGAGTGAACGAGGTATGTTATAGGTTACAACTGCCCACTAATTACCGTATTAACCCATCGTTCCATGTGTCTCTCCTCAGGCCGGTCATGGCTGGCCCGCTCCAGGAGGCTGAAGTACGTGATGTTCCTCCGCCTCCTCTAGACATCGAGGGGGTCCCGGCGTACTCTGTTAGATCCATTTTGGATTTGAGACGTTGGGCGAGGGGCCTTCAGTACCTCGTGGACTGGGAGGGGTACGGGCCGGAGGAGAGATGCTCGGTTCCGGTGGAGGACGTGTTAGATCCTTTCATGTTATCAGAATTCCACCGTCTCCATCCGGATCGCCCTGCACCTCGCGCTCCAGGTCGTCCCCGAGGGAGGGGTGTACTGTCACGACTTCTGCCGAAGTCGTTGCCCCTCCTTGTTCGGGCGGTGCTCGGCATTCGACGTTACCGGTCTTCTAGCCATCATTGATCAATTTTTCATTTTCCATTGGTTTTGTCTTGTCTTCCCACACACCTGTTTTCAATCCCATTCATTACCTGTTGTGTATTTAACCCTCTGTTTCCCCTCATGTCTTTGTCAGAGATTGTTTTATTGTCAGTGTTGTTTATTTTGTTGTGTTGGTGTGCGTCGTGTCCTCGTACCCATGTTTGTTCATGTCTGTACTTTTAGTGTTATGGAGCATGTTCCGTGGACATTTATTAAAAGACTCCATTTACACTCCATTTCGACTCTCCTGCGCCTGACTTCCCTGCCACCTTTTTGGGGCTCCTGAACTATTACGGAAAGTTTGTGGCAAAGTTGTCCACATTGTTGCATCTGCTTCACCAACTGCTGCAGGCCGATACAAAGTGGAATTGGTCCCCACAATGCGAAGAAGCATTCGAGACTTGCAAACAGCATCTGCTAAAGAGCAAGTGGCTTGCCCACTACAACACAGAGATGAAGCTGAGACTCGCGCGTGATGCATCTCCATACGGAGTAGGAGCCGTCATCTCACATGTTCTACCATCAGGTGAAGAACACCCAATTGCATTTGCATCACGGACTCTGTCACCAAGTGAGAAAAAGTATGCTCAAATTGAGAAGGAAGCCCTGAGCATAATATTCGGAGTGAAGAAGTTTCACAAATACCTCTACGGAAGGAAGTTCCAACAGCTGACAGATCACAAGCCTCGGTTGGCCATCCTTGGACTAAAATCAGCTATACCAACCCTTGCTCATTGACGAACTGCCCATATCTGCTTCAGACATAGCAGAGGAAACAAGGAAACACCCAGTGCTTTCCAAAGTCTTGGACTTAACATTAAGCGATTGGCCAACCTTCATAAATGACGATAACCTTCGTCCATTCATCGACAAGAAAGACCAGTTGTCCACTGATCAAGGATGTGTTCTGTGGGGATCAAGGGTGGTGGTACCTCACAAATTCCAGAGGAGACTGCTATCTGACCTGCATGAGGGACATCCAAGGATCACTCGAATGAAAGCACTCGCTCGCAGTTATCTGTGGTGGCCTGGACTGGATCAGTACATTCAACAGCATGTAGGCCACTGCTCACCTTGTGAAGCTGATCGCAACAAGCCTGCTGCTGTACCTCTTCATCCATGGTCCTGGGCTGCTACACCTTGGGAACGCGTTCATGTGGATTACGCCGATGTACATCGATGTACATTCCAAGTGGATGGAAGTGTTCCCTACTCAACTGACCACAGCTGAGAAGACCATCAATCGTCTCAGAAACCTGTTCTCATCCTTTGGACTAGTCAAGGAGCTCGTTTCGGACTATGGCCCTCCTTTCACGTCAAACGATTTTGAAATGTTTCTTAAGAGCAACAGAGTAAGGCACATCCTGTCACCACCTTACCATTCGGCATCAAACGGAGCAGCCGAGAGAGCCGTGCAAACCTTTAAGAAGGCCTGGACTAGACTCGAAGTTCAGTCTGTGCCCAACCACCAAAGGCTTCCCCTGTTCCTGTTTTCTTACTGTAACACACCACACACAGTAAGGGAATGTACACCAGCTGAACTGTTTCTGAAACGCCAACCACGTACCCGCCTGACATTGTTGAAACCAGACTTGTCAAGCACTGTGGCAAAGCACCAGCTACAGCAGAAGAAAGCTCATGACAGACACTCAAAGACTGTCAGAGAATTCACAGAGGGAGAGAGGGTGATGGTACGTAATTTCAGACACCCCAAGCACCTGTGGAACTCAGGTGTGATCTTGCAATGCAGAGGACCTTTGACTTACCAAGTCCAAATTGGTCATCGCCAGGTCAACGTTCATGTGGATCATCTGCTATGGTCCAACGCCCCAGCAGAGACATGCCGAGAGAACAAGAACAATAACGACCCCCAGGACTATTCTCCTGACTGGACGTACGGTAGAGACAGAGCCTGACCTTCCACCTGAACCTGGCCCACCACCGGAAGCCCAGGAGGAGCGGAGATATCCTATTCGACAGCGAAGGGCACCTCAAAAGCTTGACCTGTGAGTTGAGCTGGTTAAGGAGGTAACAGACAGTAAAACAAACAAACACAAAAATATGTCCTCGATAAAAGGAAAGAAAAAGGACATTACCTGGGTTAGTTATTAGGACACAAACTCCATCTTCGGGGCAGAATAATTCCCTGGATTTGGGCTGGGCTCTGAAAAGTCTGTTTCAACCCAGTAGTTGAAAAATGTTTAAGAATGCATTGTTCAGATATTGCATTAGTAGTTCCCTAACCTCTATGGGGGAGGTGTGTAGTATCTGGGATCTACATCTGTTTATATTAGTTACTATGCTGTTACTAAGCAGTAATGTATTACGGCGGTGTTACATTACTACACCTAATAGGAAATGCACATGCGCACTAGGGTGCCGGGAACTGTAGAGCACGAGGGGTTTTTCACTAAACGAAAACTAACTGTACTCCCGTCTCCTGCCTGGTCATTTCTCCACAACACAAATATTATACCCTAGAGCGATAATACCACCGCAAGTGCTTGCTTTTTATCGTCCAGATTAGTGACCCGTGTCCAGGATCCCAAGTTAATTTTTCCAACTTTCATACAACCTCTTCTTATCGAACCGAGGTGGCACATTGTCGTTATTAGCCATCTTCTGCTACCAATGTTAACTCGAAATGACACAACGACAAGGTTCCAGTTTAACAATTTTTACTAAACCTTATTAGCACACTACATGGTTGCCATTGCACTCAGGCCAGGTTCATGAACAACGAGACTCCTGCGCAGGTGCACTAATAACAGATTTATAGCCCCGTAATAACATAAATATATGGATACTTAAATCATGAACTTAACAAGAAGCATGTCCACTATTATTGTCATACATGGCCCTGTTCTGATACTGTCAACATGCACACTTCCCTCCCTGCTACCTTGACGGAATCACTGCTCTAACATGGCTTGATAGGTGAATGCAAGTGATTCATTGATTATATTTCCAAATTTCACAGAACCAGTCATGTCATATCAGTGATACTTTCAAAGATTGCTGCATTTAAAAAAGTATCCACTCAGTTCCAATATGTTCCCCCTGTCTATCGATGACTGACCACTTAGGGAGGAGAAACAATCCCCATAGTGCTAATGTTAATCTATTTAGTTTTTTCAGCCCTGCAATGTGTAGACCAGGGGTGGGAAATTCCAGTCCTCGAGGGCCTGATTGGTGTCACAGTTTTGCAGCAGTGCCAGCTAACACACCTGACTCCAATAATCACATAATCATGATCTTCAGTTTAGAATAAAATGCAGTTTAGAATGCAATTTGATTAATCAGCTGTGTTTGCTAGGGATGGAGAAAAAGTGTGACACCAATTAGGCCCTCGAGGACTGGAGTTGCCCAACCCTGGTGTAGACCATGGAAGGCCCCAAGGTTTGGAATGCAGCCACTGTGACTTAAATTAATCTATTGTACTGTTGAATAGTCACAGTAGACTAGTAGAGTGTACTGTAGGTCCCACTTAGGGCATTGGCGGTCAAGAAATGTTGTCAGCCTGTGATTGTCAAGCAAATAACTGCCGGTCTCACGGTAATTGACTGGTAATTTACATCTTCTGGCTTCCACGGCATACCCTACAAGCCACCAATGCAGACATTTGGAACATCTACATTTTAAAAAGTCTAATAAATCTATTTAATATAGCTTACACCATCACAATAAATCCATTATTTAATTTAGACAGATCTAAAGAAACATGATATGAAGAAAATGTAGTCTATTTCAGAAGAATAGAATAGCAAACTGTTGTCCTTTTGTTAGGTCCTGATCTGACTATGCCATATGGCTTTGGGCTACACTAGTTCATTTAGCAGACAAGATTTGCTTAAAATTCCTTGTCATTATTTTATATTATTTTATTTTATAGTATGAAGAATACAGTTGAACATATCTGAATAAAATAAAAAGGAAATTTTCTCCAAATGATTTCCGAGAGTGTGCGCACATGCGGCTATTCTGTGTTGAGCAGTTAACGAAGAAACAGAAGTCCTCTGTACTTAATTTTGAGTTATTTATGTAACATTAGTTGTGATGCAAATGTTAGACTATTTGTTTTGATTTTTAAAACATTCTAAGGCTGCTTGATGCGACTAAATGTTCCAAACATACTCTGAGACAGTTGTGGGATGCGATAGATCCCAAATGAATACAACCACTCGCATCAAAAAAACTTTTAAAAGCAATGAGGCTGATGCAACAGATCAGAACTTAAAATGTTGATAAACTCTTAGGCTATCTCTTCACATTATAAGCGCAGCAATACACACACGGCAGTAGGCTATAAGCGCGAATGTTCTAAAATGCAATCAATTAGTGGGAAAACACCATTCTCAAAGTTGACCGCAAATGCGATTATGCATGTAAGGGAACACCCCCCTGAAATGGACAAAAATGAATGGGAAGTCATTGGCACTGGACAAACCATATACACGGTGTCCAATACCACTCAATTTAGGCGTTGTTTCGTTCAAAGTTGATTGCAAATGCCATATGGCAAATGCCAGGTGTAACACTTTAAAAATCCAACAGGTGGCGAGTGCGCTCCACTGTGGTTTTTCATATTGCAAATGCAACACAAGTCAACATCCAAAAGTAAAATTTTGAAAAAGTGAAAAAAAAACAACAACCTAGCAACCCCTTTAAAAAAGTGCTTTCTGGACCGTTTTTCAAAATTCTTTTGATTTTTGTGACAATTACACATGTATAAGAACTGTATCAACATACTTTAGTCATATTTTATTATCATATTTTTTTTAAAACTTGTGCATAAGGCATATGTTTACTCCATTTTGCAATATGATTTCATAGGAAGTCAAAAGTCAAAAGTCAAAAATAGCAAAATTTTTGAAACAACTTCACACACCCTTAAAAAAAAGCTTTCTGGAACGTTTTTCGAAATTGTTTCGAATTTTGTGTCAATTACACACGTATAAGAACTGTATCAACATACTTTAGTCATATTTTATTATCATCATTTTTTTTTTATGTACTTGTGCATTTAAGGTTTTGTCCATTTGCAATAAGATTTCATAGGAAGTCAAAAGTCGAAAATGTGAACTTTTTAAAAAAAACTTATCACCCCCTTAAAAAAGTGCTTTCTGGACCGTTTTTTGAAATTCTTTCAGTTTTTGTCAATTAATCATGTGTAAGAACTGTAAAATATACTTTTGTCAACTTTTATTATCATATTTTTTTTTTACACGTGCATTTGCAATATGTTTCAATGGGCATTTACCATCATGAATTTGACATGCTCAAAAATACTGCAGAAATGCAAAATTGAAATGCAAAAGTTCTCTCACTGTCACCCAAAAGCAAATGACATTGAGCGCCAGGCTTCATTTGGGGCCTACTTTTTTTCAAGGTCGCTGCACTCAGAGCGAGCTACGGTCAAGCGGGGCGTCTCGTTGAACTTGGCACAGTCTGGAGACTATGGTGATGCATTTTGGTGATGGTCCCTCTCCGTTTAAACATATTGCAAATGTACAAAAGTCAACTAGCAAGTCAGTGTCCATCAGTCAATTAGATGTCATTCTGACACCAAACTGATACCAATTGACACCAAACCCACTTTTTCCGACTCATTTAGAAGCCAACCATCACATATTTCAGAGCAGGCCCATAATTCAAAGCGCCTTCAGTATAAAACATAATAAAAACGTAAAACACATAGTTAGGTTCTAGCTGCGGGTCCAGTTCGGACATAATGTGTAGGCCTATGTGAGGCGACCCCGAATCCCGAGTTTCGGCTCGATAGGTCCTTCGGTGCCCGAGCAAGACCCTAATTGGTGCTTGAAAACCCACTTTTTTCCATGCCTTGCTACGGGGTCCTTGAATGAGCTAATCACACATATGACATTTCGGAAAGATCTGACTTTTTTAACCCTTCGAAACAGCCCCTGAGACACCAATGATGGCACTTCCGGTTGGCACAGGAAGCTATAAGTAAACACATATCCTCATTGGGGTATGCTTTTACAGAAACCTGAGTTTTAAGTCTTTACGTTAAGAACTGACTGATTTACACAGGGTTAAATGCACTATTTCTATCAAACTGCAGGTAGGGTATGGATATACACTTTTAGGGTGAATTTAATCACTTCTGGTTGCTCCAGGAAGCTTAGAATCAACACAGGTAGACCTCATAGTGGCCTGATGGACTGTCATCGAAGACAGGTTCATACGGCATTCATAACCCACATAGGCTTCAGGTTGAATTTAGGGGTGCAGGCAATGTATTCCTATGGGGAGAGAAGTCATTGTAATCTGTGAGTACAAAAAACCCTGATTTACTGTTAAGGGTTAATGCCACACGGTCAAGGTTAGGCTTGCACAGATCGGGAGGACCTCAGGAACGTACCTGAGGTCGAATTGTGCTTCTCACCCTAACGGTTCTCTCACTGTCACCCAAAAGCAAACAACATTTAGGGCCAGGCTTCATTTTGGGCCTACTTTTTTTCACGGTCGCTGCACTCAGAGAGAGCTGCGGTCAAGCGGGGCATCTCGTTGAACTCGGCACGGCCTAGAGAATATGGAAATGCCATTGCAGGCTCTGTGTGTCTTTAAGCACCTCACTTTGTCACTCCATCCTTGCTGTGTGTATGTGTGTGTGTGTGTGTGTGTGTGTGTGTGTGTGTGTGTGTGTGTGTGTGTGTGTGTGTGTGTGTGTGTGTGTGTGAGAGAGAGAGAGAGAGAGCTTTTCTTTGACATCTGTTGGGAGAAATGACTGACTTACAGTTCATGGGTGTTCCCTAATCACACATTGATTAGCTCTGACCTTTTTAACCCTTGGAAACAGCACCTATGACACCATTTTAAGGCACATCCGGTTTACACAGGAAGCTGAAAGTGAACACATATCCTCCTTGGGGTAGGCAATTATAGAATTTTGAGTTTTACGTCTTTATGTTAAGAAATTACTTAATTACTTAGTTTAGTGAGTGTATGTTATTTCAGAAAATCACAGAAAATCACAGAAATCTCGCAGAGCTCCGCAGCACACTTCGTATGAACACCCTGCAACTGGATCTGTAACTGTTTAAAAAAAAACAACGATTTTTGAACATCACCAATTTGACATTGTACGATTTCTCTTAAAAGACGATAGATAAATGTCTGGTTCTTTTTTTATTGACACCGTAGGTTCCTTTACTTTGACGTGAAGCAGAAAAATTATTGCTCTATTTTAATTTTGGACCTTTAATCCCAGAAAAATGGCCATAACTCAAAAACCGTTGAGGCCTAGACGCCATCTTGTTCGGGGCCAATTGCCCATTATGCCAAACCTACGCTCACCAAGTTTCGTCTTTTCCGTTTTGGAGATAAGGCCACGTCGTGATTCGTGGTGTTTTGTACATTTGCAATATGATTCCATTCGCCCTCTTGTGGGATTTATCGGGACAGCGGAGAAATGACCAAAATTGTATTATTTTATAAAACGGAAACCGATTGTCCGAGAGAGTTCATTTGATGACTTCCGGCCCTGCCGCATTGCTCGACGCCGTCCGCAAATTTTACAAACGTTTTCGGACGTCTGGTAAGGGACCGTACATTTGCAATATGAACTTTCTCACTAACCATATGGCGAATGTCAAAATGTTCCCTTAAGGTATGCAATGCTTTATTATAAAGGTAATTTTATGGTGAAAATGATCTCCCCCAACCTTGAAACTCACACACTGCCTATGTATGCCAGTTAGGCTCTACATCGGTTGTAAAGCAGATTAATGTGCTTAATTTTAAGAAGTTATTTGGCCACTTTATTTATGATACAAACCTTATAAATATATAGGCCTATTGGCTAGGCTACAACGTGTGACTACAATTTGAAAAAGTAGAGAAAAAAAGGCATGCACTGTTTCTTGCCATCAAATCAAACTTTATTTGTCACATGCGCCGAATACAACAAGTGTAGACTTTACTATGAAATGCTTACTTACAAGCCCTTAACCCAACAGTACAGTTCAAGAAGAGTTAAGAAAATGTTTACCAAGTACACTAAAATAAAAATCAATAATAAACAGTAACACAATAAGAATAACAATAACGAGGCTATATACAGGGGGCACCGGTACCGAGTCAGTGTGCTGTGGTACAGGTTAGTTGAGGTAATTTGTACATTTAGGTGGGTGTGAAGTGACTATGCATAAACAGCAAGTAGCAGCAGTGAGGGGGGGCCCGCCTTTTCCTGTAGTCCACCATCAGCTCCTTTGTCTTGCTCACATTGAGTTCTCTGACCTCCTCCCTATAGGCCGTCTCATCGTTGTCGGTGATCAGGCCGACCACTGTTGTGTCGTCACCAAACCTAATGATGGTGTTGGAGTCATGTTTGGCCACACAGTCGTGGGTGAACAGGGAATACAGGAGGGGCCTAACTACACACCCCTGAGGGGCCCCAGTGTTAAGTGTCAGCGTGGCAGACGTGTTGTTGTCTACTCTTACCACCTGGGGACGGCCCGTCAGGAAGTCCAGGATCCAGTTGCAGAGGGAGGTGTTTAGTACCAGAGTCCTTAGCTTAGTGATGAGCTTCGTGGGCACTATGGTGTTGAATGCTGAGCTGTAGTCAATTAACAACATTCTCACCTTTTGTCCATGTGAGAGAGGGCAGTGTGGAGTGTGCTTGAGATTGCGTCATCTGTGGATCTGTTGGGGCGTTATGCAAATTGGAGTGGGTCTAGGGTGTCCTGGAGGATGCTGTTGATGTGAGCCATGACCAGCCTTTCAAAGCACTTCATGGCTACCGACGTGAGTGGCATGGGGCGGAAATCATTTAGGCAGGTTACCTTCGCTTCCTTGGGCACAGGGATATGGTGGTCTGCTTGAAACATGCAGGTATTATAGACTCGGTCAGGGAGAGGTTGAAAATGTCAGTGAAGACACTTGACAGTGTACACGATGGGCATCATTCAGTGATAATACATAATTCACAAGTGAAAGGCTAATGTTATCACCCATCAGACTTTTCTTAATTCAAGTTTGTCTTTACATATACTAAATACTACTATATGTGTGAAATTAGTTTTGATTTAGAATGGACCATAATCATGTACCTGTCCTTGAAAAGGGTCAGGGGAAAAAATGTATGTCATCTATGTACTTAAATAGCGAATGGAGGACGCTTTTCCCATGATTCATTTTCATGCCAGCCAGGTAGGCTATACTCCTGTCGTAAAGTGAAGCAATTTGCTTAATATTAGCAAAGTTGAGGAATAAACATAGTAGGCCTAGATTATAGAAACCTGATGGGATCCTCCTCCTTTTTAATAAAGGCCACAATGTCATAGCCTATAGAAATGTTGCGCAACATGAGCTCATGGGCTCTCCTGAGTGTTTAATTTGATTTTCGAATGCATTTGCATTGATGTCAGAGTGATTAGAGGGGCAATAGAGTGCTGAGTACCAGGAAGTTATCAACTATGGTAGGCTACTAATGACCATCAGCGACATCAGAGCTTGACTAAACGGTCACGTTGAATTTGACTGCGGTCATGAATCATGACTGCCCGGTGACCATAACATCCCTAGGTCCCACGAGACTGGAGGGACTGAATCAGGTTGCCTCTCCCTTTATATGTTGCATAAGCCAATTACTCGCGGTGGTGTAGCTAGGACTTACACTGTGGTACCCGGAGCACAAAGGCGTCTATGCTGCAGGAAACAATGAGCTCTTCTTACTAAGGCAGCACTGTTACTGTTATGTAACCTTCAAATAGCATCACACACACAGACATGCTCTCTCTCTCGTGCTCTCGCTCTCTCAGATAAGCTTTATTAGCATGAATGATAAATGCCACTATTGCTAAAGAAAAGTTAGATAATGACAACAATAACAGTAAAAAATAAATAACAGTAATACTGATTACAGAAAGGGGAAAACATATATGTTCTCTCTTTGTCTCTCTCTGTCTCTCGCTCTCTTGCTCTCTCTCATACATACACACACACACAAGGCCCCACTTTCAAAGTGTGTCCAATAACTCAAATGCACAAATCACGTCATTATTACTTTGGAAACACAAAACACAGAAATCAAAGCCCCCTCTCCTCTCAGATGCCCCAGTGTTGGGTTTCTGCTAGGAAGGTCTACAACACTGTAAACAACCACGTCATTAACATTCCTGTATGGATACAAAGGTTGTATACATGGTAAGTGGCATTGCAGTCTTTGCGTCATTTGTACTCAAAAAGAACACATACTCTAACAAAACTGTTAACCCTAAGTATAGTGTAGTATGAGTATGAAACATGGAATTACTCTGAATGGTCAGTGAACAACATTTTACTGTACCTGTTTTGGTGCATTATGTCTTTGTTTAGAAGCAAAACTCTGAGTTGAGTTGATTATGAAATGATGGTAAGCCAGATATTGTGTTTTTATCCCAGCCGTTATCCAAGGCTTGTGACCAGACCGTCACATGCATGCAAGCCCCATGACCCGAGACGTTTTTCCGCTCTTTCTTCCAATATTCATTGTCGAACAGTAACAATCCTTTCTCTCTCTCTCCCTCCCGCTCCTCTTTTCTTTCAACCCTTACCTCTCCTTCTACTCCCCCTTACGCTGTTCTCTCTCTCCTCTCTCTCCTCTCTCTCTCTCTAATGAATTGAAATGGCATTATTTGAATGGAGAGTGTAACCACATACATTACCAAAGCAAACATAGAGGAACATATTAAATCAATGGTGATGGAAATAAGTAATAACACTGCCCCTCTCTCTACAGTTCAACACTGCCACTCCCCTGAAGACATTTTTGTTCTGCTGGGGACCCTATGGAGTTCTGGCCTTTTACGCTGCTGTTGAGAATGCCAACCTGGTCTCTCCCAAGATAAGGATGGTGAGGACAATACACATGTGTGCGTACACACACACCACACACACACATACACACACGCATCTCATCTAACAGTAGACCGCATATAGATTTCTCAAGGTCATATTACTTTGTCTGTGACAAAAGTCTTTGACACCATTTACCAAATACACAAACACTTTTGGTTTCTGTGTAATATAGTAGCCATTAATTGCACTGCTTGATGATCTAACTAATGGTCCTTTGGTCCCCAAAGGGGCCATTACACTACTTGTGTAGTGCAATGGCCCATGCAGCAATCAAGCTCACAACTCTGGTGTGCCAAATATCGTACTCCAACCAACTGAGTCAATCAAGCCCTCTATATATATCTGTATTTTATCAAACTTGCTGTACAGTACTTTGACACAAATGTGTACCACCTTTTTGAACTTGCTAGTACTGAGACATTGACATTGCTCTGTTTGGCTTTGTGTTTGTAGCTGGCTCCTATTCTGGCAAAGACCTCTCCCACCTTCAACGTTTTCCTATATGCCCTGGGCAATGAGAACTACAGAGGAGGCATCTGGCAGTTCCTTACTGGGGAAAAGATTGAAGAGCCTCAAATTGACAACAAGACCAAATAAACTAAGCATGCGACAATCACATAAACATGTTTTTTAATTTAACTAGGCAAGTCAGTTAAGAACAAATTCATATTTACAACGATGGCCTAGGAACAGTGGGTTAACTGCCTTGTTCAGGCAGAGGAGTTGATCTAGCACCGTTTTGGTTGCTGGCCCAACGCTCTAACCACTAGGCTACCTACCGCCCCAAACAAACTGTCCTTGTTGTTTTCTAACAGGTACGAACGTTGTCGTGGATTCATTCATGTCAATGGACCTGGACTTCACCTTATTGCATTTGTGTGTGTTTGTGTGCAAGTCAAATCAAATCAAATTTATTCATATAGCCCTTCGTACATCAACTGATATCTCAAAGTGCTGTACAGAAACCCAGCCTAAAACCCCAAACAGCAAGCAATGCAGGTGTAGAAGCAAGTGACATTTTAGTCAGGGGTTAACGTGGAGTGATATTGTGGTGTTTGTTGTGACATTGGGATGTATTTTATGTTCACATTGTCATGCCCTGATCTGTTTCACCTGTCCTTGTGATTGTCTCCACCCCCTCCAGGTGTCGCTTATTTTCCCCAGTGTATTTATCCCTTTGTTTCCTGTCTCTCTCTGCCAGTTCGTCTTGTATGTTTGTCAAGTCAAACAGTGTATTTTTCCCATTCTCCTTTTGCTATTCTCTTTTTGATAGTCTTCCGGGTTTTGACCCCTGACTGGACTACTTTCCCGCCTGCCTGATCATCCTGCCTGCCCTGACCTTGATTCTGCCAGCCCTTCGGTACTTTTTGAGCTCTGAAATGTTTTTGACCCTTTTGCCTTACCATTCTCTTGCCTTACCCTATTGGATTATTAAATATTGTAGGACTCCAACCATCTGCCTCCTGTGTATGCATCTGGGTCTCGCCTTGTGTCATGATACAGTGCCTTGCGAAAGTATTCGGCCCCCTTGAACTTTGCGACCTTTTGCCACATTTCATGCTTCAAACATAAAGATATAAAACTGTATTTTTTTGTGAAGAATCAACAACAAGTGGGACACAATCATGAAGTGGAACGACATTTATTGGATATTTCTAATTTTTTTAACAAATCAAAAACTGATAAATTGGGCGTGCAAAATTATTCAGCCCCTTTACTTTCAGTGCAGCAAACTCTCTCCAGAAGTTCAGTGAGGATCTCTGAATGATCCAATGTTGACCTAAATGACCTAAATAATGATAAATACAATCCACCTATGTGTAATCAAGTCTCCGTATAAATGCACCTGCACTGTGATAGTCTCAGAGGTCCGTTAAAAGCGCAGAGAGCATCATGAAGAACAAGGAACACACCAGGCAGGTCCGAGATACTGTTGTGAAGAAGTTTAAAGCCGGATTTGGATACAAAAAGATTTACCAAGCTTTAAACATCCCAAGGAGCACTGTGCAAGCGATAATATTGAAATGGAAGGAGTATCAGACCACTGCAAATCTACCAAGACCTGGCCGTCCCTCTAAACTTTCAGCTCATACAAGGAGAAGACTGATCAGAGATGCAGCCAAGAGGCCCATGATCACTCTGGATGAACTGCAGAGATCTACAGCTGAGGTGGGAGACTCTGTCCATAGGACAACAATCAGTCGTATATTGCACAAATCTGGCCTTTATGGAAGAGTGGCAAGAAGAAAGCCATTTCTTAAAGATATCCATAAAAAATGTCATTTAAAGTTTGCTACAAGCCACCTGGGAGACACACCAAACATGTGGAAGAAGGTGCTCTGGTCAGATGAAACAAAAATTGAACTTTTTGGCAACAATGCAAAACGTTATGTTTGGCGTAAAAGCAACACAGCTCATCACCCTGAACACACCATCCCCACTGTCAAACATGGTGGTGGTAGCATCATGGTTTGGGCCTGCTGTTCTTCAGCAGGGACAGGGAAGATGGTTAAAATTGATGGGAAGATGGATGGAGCCAAATACAGGACCATTCTGGAAGAAAACCTGATGGAGTCTGCAAAAGACCTGAGACTGGGACGGAGATTTGTCTTCCAACAAGACAATGATCCAAAACATAAAGCTAAATCTACAATGGAATGGTTCAAAAATAAACATATCCAGGTGTTAGAATGGCCAAGTCAAAGTCCAGACCTGAATCCAATCGAGAATCTGTGGAAAGAACTGAAAACTGCTGTTCACAAATGCTCTCCATCCAACCTCACTGAGCTCGAGCTGTTTTGTAAGGAGGAATGGGAAAAAATGTCAGTCTCTCGATGTGCAAAACTGATAGAGACATACCCCAAGCGACTTACAGCTGTAATCGCAGCAAAAGGTGGCGCTACAAAGTATTAACTTAAGGGGGCTGAATAATTTTGCACGCCCAATTTTTCCGTTTTTGATTTGTTAAAAAAGTTTGAAATATCCAATAAATGTCGTTCCACTTCATGATTGTGTCCCACTTGTTGTTGATTCTTCACAAAAAAAATACAGTTTTATATCTTTATGTTTGAAGCCTGAAATGTGGCAAAAGGTCGCAAAGTTCAAGGGGGCCAAATACTTTCGCAAGGCACTGTACACACTCTAGTTTAGGATGGGCTGTTTGCAGTAGATACATCATGCCCACGGCTCCTATATTGTTCAATGTTGTGAAAATGTTAAGCTTTAAATGATAAGCAGTTTTTACAGTTATTACATTTCAAGCCTGTTGTCAGACTTGGGCAAAAAATACATTATTTTAAATTAGATATTAATATTTTATATTATTATATAAATTATTACTTCCTGTCCAGCTAAAATAGCCTACAACATATTTCATCTCCATTGACTGAAATAGATAATTTGGTAACACTTTACTTAAACTCTTGAAGCTAGGGGGCACTATTTTTATACTCGGAAAAATAATGTTCCCAAATTAAACAGCCTATTTCTCAGGACCAGATGCTACAATATGCATATAATTGACAGATTAGGATAGAAAACACTCTAAAGTTTCCAAAACGGTCAAAGTTTTGTCTGTGAGTTAAACAGAACTGATATTGCAGGCTAAAACCTGAGGAAATTCCAATCAGGAAGTGCCCCTGTTTTTGAAACCTCTCTGTTGTTATGCATCCCTATTGCCCATTTAAAGGGATATCAACCAGATTCAGGCTTTTATTATGAAGAATGAGCGTGAACGACCACATTGTGTAAGTGGATAGGTGGAGGCTCTCAGAGTGGATTGTGCGCAAAAGAGAAAGGCGGCCATTGTTACTCCTGGTCCTAGTGAAAACTACGGGAACGTTATTTTTCCAAAAATGAAAATACTGCCCCCTAGTCACAAAAGGCTAACTGGGAGTCTTGTGAGTGAAAACATCCAAAGATCATCAAAGGTAAACGATTAATTTGATTGCTTTTCTGATTTTCGTGACCAAGTTACCTGATGCTAAGTGTACTTATTGTTTTGTCGAGCGATCGATAAACTTACACAAACGCTTGTATTGCTTTCTCTGTAAAGCATAATTTCAAAATCTGAGACGACAGGTGGATTAACAAAAGGCTAAGCTGTGTTTTGCAATATTGCACTTGTGATTTCATGAATATGAATATTTTCTAGTAATATTATTTGACTGTGGCGCTGTGCTATTCAGCTTGCTGATGACAATTTTACCGGATCCGGGATGGGTGGTTCAGGGAGGTTAAGTCTGCAGGTATAATGATTAATTCTCATCCAGTTTAAATAGCCTAGAACATATTTCCTCTCCATGGAATAAAATAGATAATTTTGTAACACTTTACTTTAGTCTTCTGCTGTAATGCTTCACCACTTGTTATGAGCATGTACAAGCCTTTATGATGTCTTATTATAAGACTTATAATACATTATGTCGCTGTTATTTATTCATTTTGTTTGCCGGCACTGTTTATATTTTGGTGCAGAAATGCCACAATACTTTTGCGATAATATTCTATACGAATTGCAGGAACTCAAGCAGTAAAACATTTGAGGTGCCGGTACTTAACCAGTGAGCTCCTGCCCAAGCACTGATTATAATGGTTCATACTGTACATGGGTATAACAACTCTTGCTACAACAATACATTATAACCACATCAAAGAGCATCATACTTGCTGGCTTTAAGCAGAGTGTTACCAATTTTTCATTCGTCAAACATGACGAATTGCATTGAATTTGCATTCCTTTGAAGCTGGATAAGTTAATGTAAAGAGTAGACATTGCCAGTCAGAAATCCCTTATTAGCTCTAGTCCCAATGTAGCTCTATAATGGTCATCCATATATTGGGAATTCCAATCTTGCTTTGTAGGCTATAAGGGGCAAAGGTCCTGGTTGAGCTACCAAGCAGTAAAGCAGCAACACTCGGTAATCCTACCAACAATGGTGCTTTCCATGAAAAAAAAATCCCACCAGCCACCTTGATATCATAAGAAAGAAAGAGATTTATTGTACGTCCTCTTCTCACCTCCAGGCTTAGTTTCAAAGACAAATAGAAGTCTTTGTTTTGTTATCACATCATTCATTTTAGAAAGTAAACTACTAAAATAGAAATACAGATTTTAATTGTTGATATGTTATAACTGTTTACACAAGTTATAACTGGTCAGTGAATGTAAGCAATCACCTTCATTAGGATGTGCCAAATGTGGCATTAGACAATCACACATGGATTGATTAAGGTGATGTTACTGAGATGATGTTCCTTGACATTAATTGATTTGAATTAAAGAGCAAAAGTTAGTGTTTGAGACCCATTCATTCCACCTAACTCTTAGATGTGTACTGTATGTATGATTCAGGTTACGTGGAGAGTACAGTACAGTATGGCAACCAGCTTTGGTTAATATGTGTTGCCTCTTCAACATGATTACCTCAATACTGTAGTAAAATGGCACAGTAGTTTTCAGTGTTACTTAGGTGTCATTGTAAGATCATGTTGGACAATGGGAACGTAGAAACAAAGAAACGTATAACAAAACTGATTATCATATATTCAATATACCGTTACTGATGGTTGATGCTCGGAAAAGTAAGAATGCACACAATACTTTCATAGGAAATATAAAATAGTATGGGAGATCAGATAGCTACAATAACGAATAACAATGATGAGGTAATAAGTTGATTCTATTGATACAGTGGTAACACTTTTCTTAAAGCCTGCTTTATAACATACTATAAGCATGTAAGCCTTTCTAATTTCTTATAATATTATATTTTTATATTGATAAAAAAAATGTGTGTTTAATAGTTAAGATTATTATTTGATGAAAGGACATTATATGGGATCATATGTGTTTATGGCAGGTCTTACAATTAATTGATAATGCCCTCTAAGCTGGTTTTTGGAGGATATATTGGCACGGGTGTTGTTAAACCTGAGATGAAGTTGTGCCAATATATCCTCCAAACACTGGCCTCGAGGGCATTATCACTTTTAAACAACTGGTTTCCAACAAATTCAAATAATAATTGACATATTTTAAATTGGAACATATTTCATCCTATCACAAGATATAGTCCCGATACAAGTCTAGCGTTGTTACCCATGCTGCCTGGTCGTTCATTATATCAGTTAGGCTGCTAGAGGTGAACCAGTCATGAAGTGTTTTTGTTCTATATCTACAAACGTTCGCTCAAAATGTATCTTTATCATGCTGGCTGGCAAAGTTCTTATTCCTTGCTTGCTATCGGCACAGTCACGTCAAACAGCCAGAATAATAGAAAAGTAGCTGCATTTGCACGTGACATTTATTTTGATAAGCCTACATCCATAAAATGAACTAGTGATGTGCGATTTTGCCTGGCATAGATATTTCCATCATTTAACGGCAGCTCTTATCCAGAGCAACTTACAACAGAGTTCATACATTTTTCATGCTGGTCACCAGTGGGAGTTAAACCCCTAATCTGACTGTAAGGGGTGTTCAACTGGCGGCAGAAAAGTCAGACGCAGGAGAGAAATAACTGGGTTTCCAACAGAGCAGTTTATAAAAACAAAAACACCGGAAAACATAATAATAAAAATCTATGGGTTAACATAACCTGACGCACACCAGTACAGACGTACACAAACACTTACAATAAACAATCTCCAACAAGGACATGCGGGGAAACAGAGGGCGCACAACATATAATTGATGGGATTGGAACCAGGTGTGATGGAAGACAAGACAAAACCAATGGCAAATTAAAAATGGATCAGTGATGGCTAGAAGGTCGGTGACATCGAACACCGCCCGAACAAGGAGAGGGACTGACTTTGGTGCAAGTCGTGACAGTACCCCACCCTGACGCGCGGCTCTAGCTGCGCGTCGGCACCGACCTTGGGGACGACCCGGAGGGCGAGGCAAAGGGCAATCCGGTTGGAGACTGTGAAAATCTCGCAGCATAGAAGGATCCAACAAGTCCTCCACCAGGACCCAGCATCTCTCCACCGAACCATACCCCTCCCTGTCCATGAGGTACTGAAGGCCCCTCGCCCGACGTCTCAAATCCAGTATGGAACGAACAGAGTACACCGGGGCCCCCTCGATGTCCAGAGGGGGCGAAGGAACCTCCCGCACCTCAGACTCCTAGAGTGGGCCAGCCACCACCGGCCTGAGGAGAGACACATGGAACGAGGGGTTAATGCGGTATTCGGGGGGAAGCTGTAACCTACCTCGTTCACTCTCCTCAGGACTTTAAATGGCCCCACAAACCACGGACCCAGCTTCCGACAGGGCAGGCGGAGGTGCAGGTTTCGGGTCGAGAGCCAGACCCTGTCCCCCGGTGCGAACACCGAACACACTGCTGAAGATGGACATGGGCGGCGTCCCATGTCTCCTCCACGTGCCGGAATAGTCGTCCACCGCAGGAGCCTCGGTCTGACTCTGATGCCAAGGAGCCAGAACTGGCTGATACCCCAATACACACTGGAAGGGAGAAAGGTTAGTGGAAGAGTGGCGGAGCGTGTTCTGGACCATCTCTGCCCAGGGCACAAACGCTACCCACTCCCCCGGCCGGTCCAGGCAATAAGACCTCAGAAACCTACTCACATCCTGGTTAACTCCTTCCACCTGCCCGTTACTCTCGGGGTGAAAACCTGAGGTAAGGCTGACCGAGACCCCAGACGTTCCAAGAATGCCCTCCAGACCCTCGACGTGAACTGGAAACCCAGATCAGACACTATATCCTCAGGCACCCTGTAGTGCCGGAAGACGTGTGTAAATAGAGCCTCCGCAGTCTGTAGAGCTGTAGGTAGACCGGGCAAAGGGAGGAGACGACAGGGCTTAGAAAAATGATCCACAATGACCATGATTGTGGTGTTACCCTGTGAAGGAGGAAGATCAGTCAGGAAATCCACCGACAGGTACGACCATAGCCATTGTGGAACGGGTAAGGGTTGTAAACTTACCTCTGGGCAGGTGTCTAGGAGCCTTGCACTGGGCGCACACCGAGCAGGAGGTAACATAAACCCTCACATTCTTAGCTAAAGTAGGCCACCAGTACTTCCCACTAAGACAGCGCACCATCCAACCGATACCAGGATGACCAGAGGAGGGTGACGTATGGGCCTAATAGATAAACCCATACGGTACGCTCCTCTGTGTCATACAGCCAGGAAATTGCATCCGACTTAACGTTCTGAGAGCCTGGTCTGTAGGAAAGGGTAAATACAAAATGGGTGAAAAACATGGCTCGCCTTGCCTGGCGAGGGTTCAGTCTCCTCGCCGCCCGGATGTACTCCAGATTGCGGTGGTCAGTCCAGATGAGAAAGGGGTGATTAGCCCCCTCAAGCCAATGACTCCACGCCTTCTAGGCATTGACGACAGCCGACAGCCAACAGCCCCCGGTCCCCCACTTCATAGTTTTTCTCTGCTGGGCTGAACTTCTTCAAGAAGAAGGCACAGGGGCGGAGCTTTGGTGGCGTACCCGAGCGCTGAGAGAGCACCGCTCCTATCCCAGCCTTGGACGCGTCCACCTCCACGATGAATGCCAAAGAGGGATCCGGGTGGGCCAACACGGGAGCCGAGGTAAACAGAGCCCTCAGGTGACTAAAAGCCCTGTCCGCCTCAGCTGACCACTGCAAGCGCACCGGGCCCCCCTTCAACAGTGAGGTAATGGGAGCCGCCACCTGACCAAAACCTCAGATTAACCTCTGGTAGTAGTTGGTAAACCCTAAGAACCGCTGCACCTTGTTTACCGTGGTGGGAGTCGGCCAATTATTCACGGCTGTAATGTGGTCACTCTCCATCTCCACCCCTGAAGTGGAAATGCGATACCCTAGGATGGAGACGGACTGTTGGAAGAACAGGCATTTCTCAGCCTTGACGTACAGGTCATGCTCCAACAGGCGACAGAGCACTCTGCGCACCAGGGACACATGCTCAGCGTGTGTAGCGGAGTATAACAAAATGTCATCAATATACACCACTACACCCTGCCTGTGCAGGTCCCTGAAAATATTGTCTACAAAGGCTTGGAAGACTGATGGCGCATTCATCAACCCGTATGGCATGACGAGGTACTCTTAGTGCCCAGAGGTGGCGCCCTCCCTGCTGCCTCGATTCCCAGAGGAACCAACCAGGCACCGACCGGCAGTGTGACCTCTGCGGCCACAGATGGTGCACGAGCAGTAAACCCCTCCGGTCTCCTTGCGCACCGCCCCTCCCAGCTCCATGGGTATCGGAGAGGGGGTGCGGGAGGATATGACCACCAGACCCTGATCTGGACGTCCGCGAGTAGCCAGCAGGTTGTCCAGCCGGATGGACAGGTCCACCAGCTGGTTGAACGTGAGGGTGGTGTCTCTGCAGGCCAGCTCCCAACGGACATCCTCGCACAAACTTCAACAGTAATGGTCGATCAGGGCCCTGTTGTTCCATCCCGGGTCGGCAGCCAGGGTCCTAAACTCCAGGGCGAACTCCTGGACGCTCCTCGTCTCCTGCCTCAGATGGTAGAGGCGTTCACTCACCGCTCTACCCTCGGGCGGGTGGTCGAAGACTTCCTGGAAACGGCATGTGAACTCCTCAAACTGGTCCAAAGCCGCATCTCCCTCTCTCCACACGCCGTTGGCCCACTCCAGATCTTTCCCCGTGAGGCACGAGACGAAGGCGGACACCCTCTCACAACCCGATGGACCTGGGTGGACGGTTTCCAGGTAGAGGTCTACTTGTAACAGGAACCCCTGGCAGTTCGCAGCCCTCTCGCCGTACTCCTGGAGCAAGGAGAGACGAATCCCACTGGGTTCAGGTGGGAAAGAGGGGCTCAGGGTAGACCCCGGCTGTGCTGGTGGAGGCGCCGGAAGTCTCTCCCAGCGGTCCATTGTCTGGACAACGCGGTCCATGGTGGTGTCAAGTTGGTGTAGTATTGCTGCATGCTCCTGGACGTGCTCCTCCACTCCTATGGCCGGTGTACCGTCTCCTGCGAAAAATGGATCAGTGATGGCTAGAAGGTCGGTGACGTTGACCGCCGAACACTGCCCGAGAGGGACCGACTTCGGCGCAAGTCATGAAACTGGCGTTGCAAGCGCCATGCCCTACCAACTGTGGTCACTCGGCACGACACTGTTCAGAGGAGCGAGCCAACTACAGAGCTAACATAATCATTTAAAACTGAATCTGGAAAGACAGCAAATTAGCTGCATTTGGTTTCATTATAACAATTTTTCTATCGACTTTTCTTTGTATATTGCATATCCATAAAAATTATGCTGATTCATTTTTTTGACTGGCTGTGAAAAGTTGTCAGTCTTGTCCTGACACGTTATTCCTCAACAGTGGAGATTGTTTCAGTATTGAAATTTTATGTTATAAAGGTCGGAGAGACACACAGCAATGTTTATAGGAATCTCTACTGATGAAAATCAGATGCTAGTCTAAAAGAAAGGGAAAATAATGTCTAGATGCTTTTCTACACAGGAGATCAAGTTCATAAATTCCCTGGTTGGGCTAATGAGACAGTGGATTCCGCAATAAAAATGGAACAGCAAATAGGCATTTCAACCTCATAGCCGGTGATAACTTCTGGAATGGACACCGGCTGGAACGTGGTTTTAACCAGTCAGCATCCAGGATTATACCCACCTGTTGTATAATGCGTTATAACTGAATCAGGAGAAACTAAGATGATCTGTTTTGCAATTGTAAAAATGTTGGGTGTAGGACTATAATTATGGTATCTGGAGTCTTGTTCAACAGTTCTGTGTCCAGTGGCCTCACTTATCAACCGTGCATGCATTTCTCTCTAAATTCTGGCATACGTGGAGATTCTAGGATTTGCATGCTCAACAAATTATTGAGATATGGAGATAGATTTATATCAAAATATTGTAAATACATAAGTAGTAAGTCACAAACAGAAGAGATATTGTGTGAATACAGAATACACAGTCTGCCGATATGCCCACATAGTTTCATAAACGTATCTCATTATCCAAAAGCAAATGAGCCATCATTAACAAAAACAAACGACGATTGGCAAATAAATGCAAGACTGGTTTTGATAGTTTTTTGCTCATTAACACTGCATAATTTACAAATATATTTATTGCTTTGCAAACACAAATTGGCAAATATTTTTTTCTGAATGTGACCACATTTGCGACTACACATTACATTTGTGACCTGCATTTTACATATTTCTGACTTGCATTACATTTTTGACTTGCCTCAGATTTGTGAGTTTCTCCACATATTTGTGAGTTGCTCCACATATTTCTGAGTTTCTCCACATATTTGTGAGTGGCCTCAGATATTTGTGAGTTGCGTTTTACAGATCAATTTGTGCAGATTATTATTTCACTGTTAGTCTACACCTGTTGTTTACGAAGCATGTGACAAATACAATTTGATTTGTAGACCATTTTGTGGTTTGGTTGGAATGCACTTCATTTTCAGAAAGCTACCGCTAAGAGTGTTGTTTATAAAGTGTACATGATGCTGCCTTGTTTGACTCGCAGTTGATCGTTTGTTGATAGTTGGAGCATCTATAGTATCAACTAAGTACAGTGTGGGAAAAAAATATTTGATCCCCTGCTGATTTTGTATGTTTGCCCACTGACAAAGAAATGATCAGTCTATAATTTTAATGGTAGGTTTAGTTGAACAGTGATTTTTTTTAGGTTGATAATCTTGATTATGATTTATGTTTATACATTTTTCAATTGTCCATTATTGTTTGGTTTATTATTAGGTTAGGCATAATGTCAGCAGTGTGGTTAGGGTGAAGGTTAGAAATAGACCGTGTTTAGTGTCAAGACTGTCCTGTGAGGATCCAAATGGGTCAGATCAGGTTTGTAATGAATAATTCAACCAGACCCCCTTTCACCCACACATTCAAAAATTGAAAACTGGAACAATATTTCTAACATAAGTATGTGGAGAATGGTCAGTGATGAGTTATAGAAAACGAATGTTGTTTTTATTTTGTGATGTGTGAGGATCGACGCTGGAGACAGGAAGCAGGTACAGAGAGAGCATTTAATAAACTACGGACAAAGTAACGACATCAATGCTGACACAGGGATGAGGCAATCAAATAATGGAGTTCAGGTGGGTCCCAATGAGGCACAGGTGTGCGTAATGACGGGGAAAGGTGTGCATAATGATAGGCAGTCTGGCGCCATCGAGCACCAGTAAGGGAGAGTGGAAGCAGGCGTGACATTTGGCGCTTTACATGTTATTTTTTAAGTCTTGGACATTTCATAAGTGTGAAGCCGAAAGAGGAGACAAAGTTGTAAAGTTTGTTTTTAATCTTACGATAGAGGGAAGGCAGAATGTTGTTTGAGTAGGGGTCATATTTTTGACTACTGGTAAGAATAGGATAGTTTGTTATGCGCGCTGGGCTATGTTGGGCTGTAAGGGATTCAGGTGTGAATAAGAAAGTTTCGTGATAAGTTTCTGACGATTGTTGCTTGGTTTATTGTTTAGGTAACTAGTAAATTTTGAGCAGGAAGTTAATGTATTCTAACATTATAACCTGTTTCCATTACGTGGAACAATGTCAGGTCATTAAAGTGGATGTTAAGGTTTTCTTCCGTCGAAGGAGAGGAGGACCAAAATGCAGCGTGGTTATTTCAATACATCTTTAATAAAAGATAAACACGAACAAAACAATAAACGTGAAAAACCTAAAACAGCCCTATCTGGTGCAAACAAAGACAGGAACAATCACCCACGAAACACTCAAAGAATATGGCTGCCTAAATATGGTTCCCAATCAGAGACAACGATAAACACCTGCCTCTGATTGAGAACCACTCCAGGCAACCATAGACTTTTCTAGACAACCCCACTATCCACAATCCCATAACCTACAAAAATGACCTATTATCTGACACACCACAATAAATAACCCATGTCACACCCTGGCCTGACCAAAATAATAAAGAAAACACAAAATACTAAAACCAGGGCGTGACAGTGGATTACAGTTGGAGTTTGATTGTATTTTTGCTGACTGTGTTTTTTTATTTTTATTGAGATGCAAACATAAGTCCCTGAGCAACTTTGTCATCTGAACCATTACAGTAGTGAGTTCTTGGATAGCTTGTTATTTGAATGCATTTATCACTATCATCTGCATACATGGGAACTTCAGACCCTGTACAGACAGAAAGAAGATCATTAATGTACGAGCTGAACAGTATTGACCTTTGGGTCATGCAAACATTGTAGCTATGAGTGGAGAAAAGTTAGTTTTGACTATCACACTGATGAGAGAGAACCACCTTTTTAAAGGTTTTAGATTTGTTAAAAAACAGGTTTGTTTTTACTAAATTTATGCAACAGGTTGAAATGATTAGATTGCTGGAAAGGGGTTCTGGGTTTGTTCATTGTTTACTGTTTATTGTTTATTTTAGGTGTTGATTTCACTTGATAAAACATTGTATTATCTGATGTGTTTGAGTAGGATTCTTTCTTCCGGGACGGATGGAAGTCACCTAAAGAATGTATGTTTTTTGAGATATAGGAGAACACGTCTACATTTGTATTAAATGCCTGGGATTAAATATCACTACACTAGTAATATTTACTACATTTGCAACAGAGGAAAAATGATTACATTTAGAAAGTAACGACACCAGGATAATTGTGTCTAAGGGTAGCGCATGTTCAATTAAGCATACATATACATTGATGTAGATTAAAATTAATGATTTGAGGGAGTACAGTGGAATTATCATTATTATCAGGTTTTGATGGTAGTTAACTTTTGGGCACTGATTCTTCTGGTGTCCTTTTCGTCTTCTTCAGATAGCTTTGCAGTTCAAAGTGGATAGCCATGATAATGTCCCAATTTCAATGTCTCACCTTAGACGTCATCACCTTTACCAACCATTATGTCTTGTCCATTCGTCAACCAGTATACCAGCAACATAAGAGAAGTTTAGAACAGATTTCTCTCAGTGCTCACTCCACGTGGACTCCTCTCACACTCCTGAGAGAAACATGAGAGAAAATCAGTTGATAGCTTAGATCGGATACTGTACACCGGTTTCTCTCGGTAGAAGTGGTGTGGACAGGGCCGTATTCAACGCCTTTGTCACTCTTCTTCAGCCAGTTAGAGGGGGGGTTGAGGTACACACACTGTTCGGTCCAATTATCTCTTCCATGCATTAAGATACGTTCTCGAAAGAACAGATCAGAACAACAGTTTAGTTCAGTTCATTAAGTATATGATAAATTATTACTTTTACCAATTATTCTTAATACAAATGTCTAAACATATGTCAAATAGAATAACAACACATTCTATTGAAACTATTCTTTCAAATTGTCTTATAATCCCCAACACACTGTCAACTTCATCGCAGAGCCAAAGGATCAGGAAGATAGACATATAACCCATCGGGAGTATCCACTTTGAATATCAGAAAGGGAAGAGGACAGGAGGGACCATTGTCTTCATATGTGAATGTATCTGGTAAAACGTCTTAGGCCTGAAATCCCGTTAACGGGATCGATATGACAATAGTCAGTGAAAGTGCAAGGCGCCAAATTCAAAACAACAAATCTCATAATTCAAATTCCTCAAACATACAAGTATCTTATACCATTCTAAAGGTAATCTTGTTGTTAATCCCACCACCGTGTCCGATTTCAAATAGGCTTTACAGCGAAAGCACCACAAACGATTATGTTAGGTCAGAGCCAAGTCACAAAAACACACATAGCCATTTTTCCAGCCAAAGAGTGGAGTCACAAAAATCAGAAATAGAGAATGAATCACTAACCATTGATCTTCATCAGATGACATTCATAGGATTTCATGTTACACAGTACATGTATGTTTTGTTCGATAAAGTTCATATTTATATCAAAAATCTCAGTATACATTGGCGCGTTATGTTCAGTAGTTCCAAAAACATCCAGTGATTTTGCAGAGAGCCACATCAATTTACAGAAATACTCATTATAAATGTTGATGAAAATACAAGTATTATACATGGAAATATAGATAAACGTCTCCTTAATGCAACCGCTGTGTCAGATTTCAAAAAAGCTTTACGGAAAAAGCAAACCATGCAATAATTTAAGTACGGCGCTCAGACAACAAATACACATATTCGCCATGTTGGAGTCAACAGAAGTCAGAAATATCATTATAAATATTCACTTACCTTTGATGATATTCATCAGAATGCACTCTCAGGATTCCCAGTGTCACACCCTGACCGTAGTTTGCTTTGTATGTTTCTATGTTTTGTTTGGTCAGGGTGTGATCTGAGTGGGCATTCTATGTCTAGTTTGTCTATTTCTATGTTTGGCCCGATATGGTTCTCAATCAGAGGCAGGTGTTAGTCATTGTCTCTGATTGGGAACCATATTTAGGTAGCCTGTTTGGTGTTGGGTTTTGTGGGTGATTGTTCCTGTCTCTGTGTTTGCACCAGATAGGGCTGTTTTGGGTTTTCACGGTTCTTGTTTTGTTAGTTTGTTCATGTGTAGAGTCTTTATTAAAGAACCATGAATAGAAACCACGCTGCATTTTGGTCCGCCTCTCCTTCAACTCAAGAAAACCGTTACACCCAGTTCCACAATAAATGTTTGATTTGTTCGATAATGTCCATCATTTATGTCCAAAGAGCTACTTTGTTAGCGCGTTTTGTAAACAAATCCAAAGTCACGAAGCGCGTTCACTAGGAGCAGAAGAAATGTCAAAAAGTTCTGTTACAGTCCGTAGAAACATGTCAAACGATGTATAGAATCAATCTTTAGGATGTTCCAACCGGAGAATTACGTTGTCTTCAGAGCAAAGCAACCTCTCACATGAGCTACCTCTCATGTGAATGCGCGTGACCATCTCGTGGCTGCTGGCAGACCTCTGACTCATTCCCCTCTATCATTCAGCCCCCCTTCAAAGGGGAAGCCTCAAACAAGTTTCTAAAGACGGTTGGCATCTAGTGGAAGCCTTAGGAAGTGCAATGAGTTGAAAAACGACCAACCTCAGATTTCCCACTTCCTGGTTGGATTTTGGGAAATGGGACTGAGTAGCAGGCAGTTTTACTCTGGGCACCGTATTCATCCAAGCTACTCAATACTGCCCCCAGCCATAAGAAGTTAATGACAGCTTTGCACACTTTTGACATGATCTCAACCAGAACTCAAGGAGTTCCCACATGATTCAGCACTCAATCCCTCTCCTTGGTCAAATATCTCTTATACAGCCTGGAGGTGTGTTGGGTCATAGCCCTGTTGAAAAACAAATGATAGTCCCACTAAGCGCAAACCAGATGGGATATCGCAGCAGAACGTTGTGGTAGTCATGCTGTTTAAGTGTGCCTTGAATTCTAAATAAATCACTGACAGTGTCACCAGTAAAGCACCATCATACCTCCTCCATGCTTTACGGTGGGAACCACACATGCGGAGATCATCTGTTCACCTACTCCGCGTCTCTCAAGGACACGGCGGTTGGACCCAAAAATCTCTACATATTTTAAGGACAGTTTTCCATCGGTCTAAAGTCCATTGCTCGTGTTTCTTGGCCCAAGCAATTCTCATTTTCTTATTGGTGTCCTTTAGTAGTGGTTTCTTTTCAGCAATTCGTCCACAAAGGGTTGATTCTCGCAGTCTCCTCTGAACAGTTGATGTTGAGATGTGTCTGTTACTTGAACTCTGTGAAGCATTTATTTGGGCTGAAATCTGAGGTACTATTCACACTAATGAATGTATCCTCGGCAGCAGAGGTAACTCTGGGTCTTCCTTTTCTGTAGTGGTCCTCGTGAGAGTTAGTTTCATCAAAGTGCTTGATGGTGCACTGCACTTGAAGAAACTTTCAGTTCCCAGATTGACTGACTTTCATGTCTTAAAGTAATGACGGACTGTCATTTCTCTTTGCTTATTTGAGATGTTCTTGCCATAATATGGACTTGGTCTTTTGCCAAATAGGGCTATCTTCTGTAATACCACCCCTACCTTGTCACAACAAAACTGATTGGCTCAGACGCATCAAGAAGGAAAGAAATTCCTCAAATGTACTTTTAATAAGTACATTAAAAAGATACACTGCTTCTTAATGCAATCGCTTTGTTACATTTATTTTTAACGTTACAGAAATCGGTCACTATTCAATATTCTGAGACGGCGCTCAGATATAAGCTATATTTCTACGCTATGTTGGAGTCAACAGAAACACAGATTTCAGCATAAATATTCCCTTACCTTTGATGGTCTTCGTTCAGAATGTACTGGAAGGGTTCATACTCACCCAAAACATTGTTTGGTTTCAAGTCTTGCGTCTTTGTATTAGCTACTGCTAATAACATCAGCTGAAATGCACCCAAAATGTCCTCTGGTCCGGAAAAGTTGCGCATCAAAACTTCAAAATTACATATTATATGTCGACTAAACAGGTCAAACTAAGTGAAGAACCAAGCTTTAGGATGTTATAAACATAGAAAACAATTTTCTATTCAACCGGTCATTGTTTGTCCTTCTCCGGATTGCTGGAACAAAGGAATGGCTGGGACCAATTCGCGCCCTAACGCACAGGTATTTTCTCGCGGCACTCACTCAATTCACTCCCATAGGGCCAATTCTCGCGGGATTTGAACGATTAAACGCTCTACTGAATGAGGACATCTAGTGGAAGACATAGAAAGGGTCCCCAGATCCATAGATGGTTGGGAAGGGTGGGGGCGACGACGTCAAAGTTGCCCCAACTTTCATGACCACAAAACTAGTTTGGAAGAATGCCTGCCCTGTGAGTTCTGCTATACTTACAGACATAATTCCAACGGTTTTAGAAGCTTTAGAGTGTTTTCTATCCAATAATAATTATTATATTCATATATTAGCAATTTTTGACAGATCTTTTTTCAGTTTACTATGGGCACGCAATTTCTCCAAAGGGGGCAGTAGTCAGCCATATCTTTAACAGGTTTTAACCTGTTAACCTCTCTTATTTTCACATCCGGATGAAAAGCGTGCCCAAAGTAAACTGCCTGTTACTCAGGCCCAGAAGCTATATTATGCATATAATTGGTAAATTTGGACAGGAAACACTCAAGTTTCTAAAACTGTTAAAATAATGTCTGTGAGTATAATAGAACTGATTTGGCAGGCAAAAACCCGAGGACAAACCATCCATTAAAAAAAAAAAAATGTCAGCCTACCACTTTTTCCAATGGTTCTCATGTTTATTATGGGCCAAAGTCCTCCTAGATTGCAGTTCCTAGAGCTTCCACTAGGTGTCAACAGTCTTTAGAAAGAGTTTCATGCTGGTTTTTGGAAAAATGTGCCAGAAATTGTAGTTTTTCTAGGTGGCTCCCATTTTGGCTGTAGTGTTTCCAAGCGCGTTCTTTGGTATTTTTCTCCGGTAAAGACAATAACGATTCTCCGCCTTAAATTTGATCATTTATTTACATATTAGGGTACCTAAGGTTTGATTATGAATGTTGCTTGACTTGTTTGGAAAAGTTTATTGGTAACATTTTCGATTCATTTTGTATGCATTTTGATGGAGGGAAACTGGGTTTCAATTATTGAACAAAATGACCATTTGTGATAGATTATAAATTGATATATTGACTATAAACATCGTTTGTCATGTTTCTATGAATTTACTGATAGTATTTAGATTTTTCGTCTGCCTGTTGTGACTGCCTTTGAGCCGTTGGATTACTGAACAAAATGCGCAAACAAAACGGGTTTTTGGATATGAAGAGGGACTTTATCAAACAAAACAAACATTTATTGTGTAACTGGGAGTCTTGTGAGTGCAACCATATTAAGATCATCAAAGGTAAGTGATTAATTTTATTGCTATTTCTGACTTTTGTGACTAATCTGCTTGGCTGGCAATAATGTTTTGTGTGCTGTGCTCTGTCTTCAGATAATCGCATGGTATGCTTTCGCCTAGTTAAAGACTTTTGAAATCTGACACAATGGTTGGATTAACAGAGGGTTCATCTTTAAGCCGATGTATAACACTTGCATGTTTTTGAATTTGGCGCTCTGAAATTTCACCGAATGTTGGCCAGGTGGGACGGTAGCGTCCCTCACCCCCTAGAGAGGTTAACAAGAAGTTAAGCTTTATTTTTGATGTATTACACTTGTGATTTTATGAAAGTTAATATTTGTAATTCTGTAGTTTGAATTTCACGCTCTGCAATTTCACCGGTATTGGCCAGGTGGGACGCTACCTACCCATAAGAAATTAATTGAAATGCATTCCAGGTGACTATCTCATGAAGCTGGTTGAGAGAATGTCAAAAGTGTGTGAAGCTGTCATCAAGGCAAAGGCTGGCTACTTTGAAGAATCTCATATATAATATATTTTGACTTGTTTCACACATTTTTGGATACTACATGATTCCATATGTGTTATTTCATAGTTTTGATGTCTTCACTATTATTCTAAAATGTAGAAAATAGTGAAAATATAGAAATACCTTTGAATGAGTAGGTGTGTCCAAACGTTTGACTGGTACCCTACATAAAAAATATATACTCTATATATTTTTTCATGTTTATTTTTGAAGGATTAGCAAATCCACAGTAATCTGGATTGGGGAGATTTGCATCACGCTGCTCTTTAGAAAGCTCCCTGTTCTATTTCATTAACCTTTTCACATGTGAGTTCTAAATATCTCTAACGGTCGCCCCAGCATGAGTTTTTGTGCACGTGATGTCAGAATGAATTCACTGTTCCAAAATGTGATTGTTATGCAACAGGACAGTTAATCTTCGCTGCCCTCAAACCAGGACACACTTCCTGCTTTTATTTATAGGCTGTTTCAACTTGCCAAATTCAAAAGATTTTCTTACAAGTTTTATTTTCTAACAACAGTTTGAATTGAGGTGTCATTAAATGACAAAAGTAGCCCATTTCATTTTACAGGCATTTTATTTTTTAGGCTACTATCAAGTTTCAGGAGAAGACCCAGATGCAGACAGTGTCGAAGTTTATTACTAGATCAGAAAGCAGGCAGAGGTCAGTAATCCAGATGAGAGTCCATAACATACAGAACGGCAGGCAGGCTCATGGTCAGGGCAAGCAGGATGGTCATAACTGGGAAATCAGAACTAGAAAAAGTCAGGAGCAAGGGGAAAACCACTGGTAGTCTTGACGAACAAAACAAACTGGCAACAGACAAACAGAGAACACAGGTATAGATACACTAGGGATAATGGGGAAGATGGGCAACACCTGGAGGGGGGTGGAGCAAGCACAAAGACAGGTGAAACAGATCAGGGTGTGACATTTACTGAACTGGACAAAATTCTCCAAGCACTTATTAATTGTTTCCGAATATTAAGTATGCAGACATTTGCAAATCTCCAGTCAGAACAGGACCTGCACAAACTTTTTCCAATTTTCCAGCTGGTGCCCGCATTGCCTTCATTGTTGTTTTCCATACTACATGATAATAACTTTGTGTGTAAATAATGTGTGTGTTTCTATCAAAGCAAGTGCCTTATTACATTATAATTGTTTTCGTGCTGTCATTTCTACTGTAGCGCACTGTATGTATGGATCATAATATATTTGTGTATATTCCTTATAACAGCTGACATGCAAGGTACTAATTGTATAACCTTTATGGTGTTATACTCAATTGTGCTTATGTAGCTAGATACATTCTTCTATTAGCTCTGTAAAACAATACTAATTGCATCAGATAAATATTAGCTTTTGTTGTTTTTTGAAGCTACTCTGGCCTTATGACCATGGTTTGTTTTCATTTGGCCTATTTAGCATAGCTCTGTTCCGCCCTGCCCTGCCCCCTTGTGAAGCTTTCTTACTGTTATATAACTCATTTGTGTGATTTTCTTAATGCAATTTTTAAAAATGGTTACTTCTTTGTAACATTTATTTTTTTGCTATATCCTGATATTGTATTGTACTAATAATTCCTATTTTTTCTGTACTTTCCGAAACCTGTATTGAACATTATTTGCAAATATCATAACTGGAACTGGACATCTTTCGAGCTGAAGATTGAGGCAAGCTTTGGTATACTATCAACATACTGTTTGAACGTACACTCGTTAAAAGTTTTAGTGGATAAAAACACAGCAAGAAAACATACAGGCCTATATGTAATAGCCAACTATTTTATTGAAGTATTGATGGTGGTTGAAAAACAACAACAAAAACTAGTTATACTAGAGGAAAAAACTGCAAGAAGAAACAGCATAGCCCATATTTCATATTCATGCAGTGATTGAACAACAACTGCATCTCCACTCCCCACCTCTAAAGGCATAGTATGATGGTACGTCACCTTTCAAGTCAGTCAGTAATTGCTGCAGATGTGCTCAATAGTGCTTGTGCATATGGTACTCCCAAAAGCATGGTGAAACACAGAGATGTGTCACAAACTAAACAGATGTACAGTACATTGTCAACCTCCTCTGCTTCCTTCTCCTGGTGCCAGACAGGCAGAGTTTGCAGTGCCTCGGTGTGCGACTGCCTTGAGCAGCAGTGTGTGGGTCTTCGCAGAGAAAATGCCATGCAGTGAGGCGTAAGGGATTGTCTGCAGCAGGACAGTCCCCTGTGTATGGGCACCGAGCGGTGTGGTGCTCCTTCAGCAGCTCTCTCATTAGGTTCTCAAAACAAATCAAATGTTATTTGTCACATGCGCCAAATAGAACAGGTTATAGTCAAATGCTTACTTACAAGGACTTAACCAACAATGCAATTATGAAAAATAAGAGTTAAGAAAAATATTTACTAAATAAACAAAAGTAAAAAATAAAAGAGCAACAATAACGAGGCTATATAATGTGCGGGGTTAGTCGAGGCAATTGAAGTAACATGTACATGTAGGTAAGGATAAAGTGATTATGCATGGATAATAGATACTATACAGCGAGTAGCAGCAATGTAAAAAAAGGTCGAGAGGGTCAATGCAAATAGTTTGGGTAGCCATTTGATCAGCTGTTCAGCAGGCTTATGGCTTGGGGTTAGAAGCTGTAAAGAAGCCTTCCGGACCTACACATGGCTCTCCAGTACCACTTGCTGTGCGGTAGCAGAGAGAACAGGCTATGACTAGGGTGGCTGGAGTCTTTGACAATTTTTAGGGCCTTCTACTGACAACATCTGGTATAGAGGTCCTGGATGACAGGAAACTTGGCCCCAGTGATGTACTTAGCCGCACGCATTACCCTCTGTAGCGCCTTGCAGTCAGATGCTTTGCATTTGCCATACCAGGTGGAGATGCAACCAATCAGGTTGCTCTCCATGGTGCAGCTGAATAACTTTTTGAGGATCTGAGGACTCCCGAGGGGGAATATGCACTGTCATGCCCTATCTTGGTGTGTTTGGACCATGATAGTTTGTTGCTGATGTGGACACCAAGGAACAGTCTCACTCCTTAACCTCTTAGGGATATTGAGACGTCTAGCCAATAGCCTCGTGAAATGCATAGCGCCAAATTCAAATAATACGCGATAAAACTCAAACTTTCATTAAATCACACATGCAGGGTACTCAATTAAAGCTACACTCGTTGAGAATCCAGCCAACATGTCAGATTTAAAAAATGCTTTTCGGTGAAAGCATGAGAAGCTATTATCTGATAGCATGCACCCCCTGAACCAGCTGATCCAGTTGTAAACAATAGAACTAGCGTTAGCAGGCGCTACACAAAACGTTGAAATAAAATATAAAACATGCATTACCTTTGACAAGCTTTTTTGTTGGCACTCCAATATGTCCCATAAACATCACAATTGGTCCTTTTTTCGATTAATTCCGTCCATGTATACCCAAAATGTCCATTTATAAAGCCCGTTTGATCCAGAAAAAACAGCTTTCCAAAACGCAACGTCATTACAAAACTTTTCAAAAGTTGCCTATAAACTTTGCCAAAATATTTCAAACTACTTTTGTAATCCAACTTTAGGTATTTTTAAACGTTAATAATCCATCAAATTGTTGACGGGAAATTCAATAACAGCAAGTCAACAATACATGCACGCTATCTAATTTCCCTTGACAAAGACAATTCAGGGAACTGTCAGAGGGATTTTTATTTCATTTTTTCTGAACAGTTTTTCCTTGGGGTTTTGCCTGCTACATAAGTTCTGTTATAGTCACAGACATGATTGAACCAGTTTTAGAAACTTCAGTGTTTTCTATCCACACCTACTAATCATATGCATATAATATATTCCTGGCATGAGTAGCAGGAAGTTGAAATTATGCACGCTTTTTATCAAAAAGTAGAAATGCTGCCCCCTATCTCTAAGAAGTTCTTCATCCCTCTCCCCCTTCTCCCTAAATCCTATAGGTTATATCAGCTGTGTCGGTGAACCCCTCCTTCATCTGAACTGGCTGACACAGAGGGCACAGCATGATCATACTGTAGGTGAGAGGTCACTTGGTCGGTTCAACAGGAAGCATTATCAAAGAGATGCTTTACATTGAAATATAGACAGAGATGTAGTAGCCCCAGAGTTAATGATTCTAGGTCAGTTTTGCATTTCACCTCCTGATTATGATGACTGCCCGTGTTAGAATAAAAAAAAAACATGGCTTAATCATGCTCTTTCATGTCTCTCGTCTGCAGGTATGTTTTGATGTAAGAGAGGAAGCCAGTCCCGTCATTACCACCTCACCCGCTCTTAAGATAACCTTCGGCCCAACTGGGGGACCAAGGAGGGGTAGGAGACACCGCAATTGTGATGAACTGAGGGAATATTAGGGTAGCACTGTAATTCATTAATAAATGCTGTCTTCCAAGCTCTTCTGTTCCTACCTATTTCCATTTCTCTCTTCTACACCTCTCTCGCCACTGCCTCTTTCTTCCTCTTTTTTTTGTAATGCACACCATATGTGCATTGAAGTACAGATTGAACTTGTATTTCTAATGTAATATTACAATTATCATAACTATAATGCATGTATTTATAACACCCCGATAACAAACTTCTTTCAATAAAGCAATTCACATTCTTTACTGGTTGAAATTAAGTATCTCATAGTATTTCTATCCTGAGTCCTCAGATTAATGGAGATGAAGGTAGTTAGATATGCATAGGAAGTGCAGTGTACTGTTTTTTTTCTGTATATATGAATTATAAATCAGCCTTTACTTTAATCATGTTTCTAGCCTGTTGCATAGTTACAATGCGTAATCATTGATGTCCCAGGAGCAGGAGTTATAAACACTGTTGAAGTGTATAATTGTAATACATACATGCTATAAGGGCACATGTCGAGACCTAGATGAAGACATGGGAGGCTGATGGTTCGAGTTTCTGATATTTATTGTAATCCAAGGGGCAGGCAAGAGAATGGTCATGGCAACAGATAATAACAAGGTCAGAGTCCAGGAGGTACAGAGTGGCAGGAAGGCTCGAGGTCAGGGCAGGCTGAATGGTCAGGCAGGCGGGTTCAGAGTCAAGGCAGGCAAGGGTCAAAACCGGGAGGATGAGCAAAAAGGAAGAAGGTGCACGGAATAACACACTGGTTAGTAATAATGCTTATAGATGAGTAGGCCTAAGCCGCCACTTTCCTTGGGGTTTTGCAAGTGGGCTTAACCCCAGACAAATGACAAGATTGCCAAGTCCAAATTCTTAACAAATTGTTTTGTTTTAGCTCCTATCCAATTCTACCAATTATATGCATGTCCTGGCTTCTAGGCCTGAATAACAGGCAGTTTAATTTTTACTCAGTCAGGCGGAAATTCAGGAAACTAGACCCTAACAAGTTAAGACCTCGGATATTAGGATCATCCCTTATTTGTATCGCAAGGGGTTCAAGGGCAACAGCGAAGAGCAACGGACTGAGTGGGCAGCCCTGCTGGAAAGATCTACTCATTATGCATTGGGGTCCCAAGGTTTTTATATGGCCTATCATATCAAGTGGTTCCAATAAAGTTAATTTACGGAAATTGCTATTTAGCAAGTTATCTGAATAGCTAAAATTAGCCAGCTAGCTAGTGTTATGACAGGAGAATGAATTTGTAATTCGTGTTGTTTGATGTTTTAGCAACTCCGAAGAAAACCAGCAAACCAGGCTGTCGTCTTATGAAACAGTGGATGTAAAGAATCTAGCTAACAAAAGCATGTACTGCAAATTGAATGTACAATTGTGCAATATTGCCTTGCAATGCAGCTGAAGTAACATAGCTAGCTAACTACTTACTTGCTTATTGTGTAGTGGAGGATAAAAATAACTGTATGCCTATGGATGTGTAGCTAGCTACAGTATGTAGCTGATTTGTGTATGGACCCTAAAACGTTAGATTGGTATGAATATTAGTTCAGAACCTATGAACCTCAGCTATCATAGTTGTTGTATCAATTTCAAGTCTGAATGGCATTAATGAAGCATATGGCTAGAGTAGAATATAATAACTTCATTGTGCCAAGGATGCAAGGCATATACAGTGGGGAGAACAAGTATTTGATGCACTGACGATTTTGCAGGTCATAAGTCACAAAATAGTGTTCTTGTTAAAAACAGAAACCTTACTGACCAATGCTAGATGATGGAAAACCCAAAATCATGGACATTTGAAGCATTGCATTCATCAGGATGAGAGCCTGATTGAGGCCTTTGTCATGCATGTAATCTGACAATGTAAGGCCAAATACTAACTTGAGACTCACCCAAGTGCAACTCTGACTTTAGTCGTAAAACAGTTAATTAATATTGCTGGAAGATCTGCATGAATGTGCCCTTGGATCTCAATTTAGGATTTCCCACAAAATCTACTGAAGCATGTTGGGGAATAATCAGAATTGGTTGGTAACATAGGTAAGATGTTTTATATTCATCATATGTTTGTAAGTTACTTCTCATCAGAATGTTATTTTTGTATAATACTGTGGCGGGGTTACAGTATCTGTATCTGTTCTATGTCAAGACTAAGTTGCTTGGGCCGGAGAGAGGGGAGAGGTCAAGCGTGTATCTCTTGGCTCCACAATGTCTGTGTGCCAGTCAGTGTGTCTCTGTGATCTTGTCAAGATAGGATGGATTTGATATATGCCTGTTGATATGGAGGATTGGTTTATGGTTCTGAGTTTGAGAAAATAACATAGTTTAGGAGACAAAGCTGAACGATGAATTATGCCGATGCTGTCTTATCCTGTGTGTGTCTTTGCTATAAAGGATCTCAGTTGAAATGTGGAAGGGACTCTCAGAGAATTCATTGATAGACACTGAATTGATCTGAGAGTCACAGGGTTGTGATAGAGCTCATATAATTAAAAATGGACTTTGTGATAACTAACTCTGACTTGTGTGTGGTTTGCTCTCATGATTTGGTAAATAGAGGAAATTTCCACGACAAGCACCATCTCCGCTTTCAATTCCACCTACCTAGCAATCAATATATCAACCAATCAAAACAACCCAAAATGGGGCGATGTGAGTTGCTGGAGAGGACCAGGTGGGGCTTGGACGAGATCTCCATGTACTCCACATCAGTGTCGGGTTACCACGGGTGCAGGGACTGGTGCGAGTAGAACCCATTGCCGTTCCACTTGTACACTGTCGTAGAACCGGCCTTGGAACTGTCTGCAATCATGAAGAAGGACTCACCGTCGATGCGGAACGTCATTGGGCTTGCGAATCTTCAGGATGTTGATGTCCTGGATCTTGATGAACTTGTTGGCAAAGACGCCACGCTTGTAGATGTGCGAACCGCCAAAGAGTTGGGCAACGATGATGAAGAGCTGGTTGTCAATGATCAGCGGCTTGCAGATCACTGTGGATGTGCCTAGAGGGAGGGATTGGGGGGTGAAGGAGAGAATGAGAGACAAAGTAGGGGGGAGACAGAGACAGAAATATGGAGGGAGAGAGAGTGTTTGGAGCAAGACAGAGAAGAGAGGCAGAAGGGAGTGAGAGAGAGAAAGCAAAAGATAGGGAGCGAGGGAGATACTACAAATGTGTGACTGATGTTTTATGTATGCATGGCTTCATCGTGTAAAAAATTTGAGAAAACAGTCTTCTCCAAATACTGTTATAAAACAAACTGGTTTTGATGCATCAGAAGAACCGATTTCTTTCAGCATCAAAATAATATATTTCTTTCACATTGACAAAGTCCTGTACTTACTGTCAATGTGATCATAATTTTGGTAGTTCCTCTCCACTTGATCCCATTCCAGGAAGCTGCACTTCCTAACAAAGGGCTGGGCAAACACCACATACTCGTCATTCCCAAATGCAAACGCCTCCACGGATATGGACTCCGACTTCTCTGACTGGTAGGATGCAAACTCTACAGGAAAAACAAAGGAAAGGATGCCACATAAGACACCATTGACTGAAAAAAATAAACATTTTGTAGTATTTGACACCTGGCTAGATCAGCATCAGTTTAGCAGTTAGTTTAACAAACACAACCAAAGTTTGGATTGCAGTCTCTGTTTGTCTGTAGACTGTTTTGAAAGTAAGGAAAGAAATATCTGAAAACATATTTTTGCTGAACTATTCCTTTAATATTATCATGTTGATGATTTAAAGTGGTGGTTGACCTGTGGTGATGCGGTCGAAGGACGCAGTGACAAGGTCATTGATGTTCTTGTCTTGGTGGGAAACAGGGCCTTTACAGTAGATCTGGTTCACGGTGGCATTGGTGTGGAGCATCCACTGAACCAGTCACTTCAGTTTATAGTCACACATGAACTGGTTGCCCCGCAAGTCACTGAGGACAGGGAGAGAGTAACACACATTTTAGCATTAGCTGGGCCCGGCTCTACGAGGGGACAAAAGGGGGCTTAGTTCAAACTTGGGGCTATGGAAAACCACTGGGCGGTTAGTTAGGTATGACTCCTTTTGGGTTTAGATAAAAAGCAGGAAAAAAATGCTTCTCATCTCTCTACTCTGTGGTATGCTAAGTGAAATAGCATGATATGCCTCCGCCTGTTAATATTTGATTTTGATTCATAAGAGCGGGGTCAAGTTTTACCGTTCAAGCTGCTTCACTCAACTCCGCCTCATATCCAAAACCACCTAGTTTAGTTAGCTTCTTAGGTAGCTGGAAAAAGTGTTTGTTATCAGCCTTAGCCTATTTAGCTAGCTCAAACCAGCTTATCTGCCACAATGGATATCAGAAATTGGCTTTGCCAAAGTAACCAAACAAAGGGTTATTGTAACAGACAAAATGCTAGCTGTATAATTTAGCTAACTAGTGAAAATGGCATTGTCAGCACTGTTTTTTCAAGCTAGTTAATCTTGACCAATTGGACAGGGAGAGATCTAGGTTCACTTCATAAAATATAGTTATTGACTTCCTGACCATCTACATAAACCAGGATTATCCATGATGTCAATCATTTTTTCGATGCATCTCCCATTTGACATGTGTCTTCTGTTGCGGTTCACAGCAGCACTGGCAGATGTGTTGACACGACAACTGAGTCAGCGTTCCCAATGGACATATATTGCATTCGGAAAGTATTCAGACCACTTTTTCCAAATTTTGATATGTAACAGATTTATTCTAAAGTGGATCAAATAAAAGAACATCCTCAAATCTACACACAATAACCCATAATGACAAAGTGAAAACAGGTTTTTTGAAATGTTGTAAATTAATTACAATAAAAACAGAAATACCTTATTTACATAGATATTCAGACCCTTTGCTATGAGACTCGAAATTGAGCTCAGGTGCATCCTGTGTCCATTGATCATCCTTGAGATGTTTCAACAACTTGATTGGGGTCCATCGGTGGTAAACTTAATATATTGGACATTATTTGGACAGGCACACACCAGTCTATATAACGTACCACATTTGACAGTGCATGTCACAGCAAAAACCAAGCCACGAGGTCAAAGGAATTCTTCATAGAGCTCCGAGACAGGATTTAGTTGAGGCACAGATCTGGGGAAGGGTAACAAAAAAATGTCTGCAGCATTGAAGGTCCCCAAGAACACATTGGCCTCCATCATTCCTAAATGGAAGAAGTTTGGGACAACCAAGACTCTTCCTACAGCTTGCCGCTCCGGCTAAACTGAGCAATTGGTGGAGGAGGGCCTTGGTCAGAGAGGTGGTTACTCTGACAGATCTCTAGAGTTCCTCTGTGGAGATGGGATAACATTCCAGAAGGACAACCATCTCTGCAGCACTACACCAATCAGGCCTTTATGGTAGAGTGGCCAAACGGAAGCCACTCCTCACTAAAAGGCACTTGACAGCCACTTGGAGTTTGCCAAAAGCCACCGAAAGACTCTCAGACCATGAGAAACACGATTTTCTGGTCTAATGAAACCAAGATTGAACTCTTTGGCCTGAATGTCAAGCGTCATGTCTGGAGGAAACCTGGCACCATCCATCTGGTGAAGCATGGTGGTGGCAGCATCATGCTGTGGGGATAATTTTCAGTGGCATGGACTGGGAGACCTGTCAGGATCGAGGGAAAGATGAACTGAGCAAAGTGTAGTGGAATTTTACTGTGTCTCTTCCTCCCATTTCAGTGTCTCACACTTATTCTGCATTTGACCTGATACATACTTAGAAATGTGCCTGTTGTAGACAGACAGGGTGTCTGGGGTTTGCTATCACAAGGTCGGCTCAACGCCCAGAGTGGTTGCCAGGTGTTTTCCTCCTCTGCCGCCAGTCTCTGGGAGCAAATGCTTTGCTGAGAAAGGATGCACTTGGCTATCTTTGTCTAACCCGTAGCGATAGTATAAATATGTTGAAGGGGAAATACCTCGTCAGAGCTTCTGACTAAACTCCACATGAAGTGCTGTTTGTCTGTAATCTGTCTGCTGGCGTGAATAAATATAAACTAATTTAAGCTTGACTTTGGGGTACAGAGAGATCCTCGATGAAAATCCGCACTCAGGACCTCTGGGGTGGTTCACCTCCAACCGAACAATGACCCTAAGCATACATCCAAGACAATGCAGTTCAGAACAAATTCTTATTTACAATGACAGCATACCGGGGAACAGTGGGTTAATTGCCTTGTTCAGGGGCAGAACAGATTTGTACCTTTAGGAACCCTTATCTAAGAGTTTAGAAATGACTCAATTCGATCTGATTTACTGGCCCAACTCTCTAACCACTAGGCTACCTGCCACCCGAAGTAAGGCAATAGTTTGATGAAAAAGCTTTTAAAAAAAGGTTAAAATCCAGGCATTTCACATGATTGTACAAAACATGTCATATCAATCCTCAATCACATCAATCTGGCCTCCTGTATATGTGTTTTTAACAAAGAGGAAGAAGCCAGTACCTTTCAAACTTTAGCGATGCACAAGCAACAGTCCTTTTCATTCTGTGGTCATCCTACTTTGATCTGAATGGTTTTCTACAAATCTAGCTAGATGTACTCAGACTTTTCTGAAGTTAGTTAGCTTCAGTTAGCTTCACATTACTGCTCAGGCTTCATCCATGTTATGAAGGTGGAGATTGGTCCTGCAGCTGCCGCTAACATGAGCAGAACTTGAACCAGGCTTGTAACTGTGTGTGCATGTCACACGTGGACAACCAAGCTAGTTGAAAGCAAAACTCTTTATTGAGACAATGCTGAACCATCAATTCATGGGCGAGTAGGTGCCACATTACAATTTTTGCCCAAATCAAAATGAAAGATTCAGCAGGCTAAGGTAGGAAATAAACTACTAGAAGTGTCATCTATCTTTTATTTTATTGTATCTTGTATCGTTAATGCCGTCTTTGGTGTGCTTATCAATGCACAAGCAACTTTTTTTCCAAAATAAGTGTATTATGCAATACAAAAGTTTTACTGGGCATTAAGTTGCATTCTGTCATTACTAAATGTGTAATGTGATAGGTATTGTAATATTAATAATTTTTTACACAAAAAACATTTGATTTAATAAAATGTTGAATCAGTCATCTTCCTCAAATGAAGGGGATGATGACATTTTTTTAGAGGGGGTGGGAATCTGATATCATTGGTCATCAACTCACAGCTCAGACACTTCATTCAGGATAAGTGGATTAAGCCCTGAATTAGCCTGCCCTGGAGCAGGATAGGTCTGAAGGATTTATTGCCATAGACATTTACCTGGCTAAAAGGTGAGCCACATTTGTGTCACCTGCTATCCCGAGTTGAAGAGTTGACCAAAGTTAGCAAGCTAACTCCTCTATCCCGATTCATTGTACACCCCCCTGGTTTCATTGAAATATCATCCAATTTGATGAAAAACATGATTTGGACTGTTCAGGACCTTTAAGGTGAAAGGGTAAGGTTACCTGGTCCTAGTTCAGTGGCCAAGGGTAAAGTCTAGCTTAAGCTATTTTACAATAATAATAATAGGTTGAGGTTCTTACACTTTAGTCAAGGTCTCCATGCCCCTGAAGACATCTTTGGGCAGTGTCTCCAGATTGTTGTAGGCCAGACTCCTGTTGATCAGAAAGAGAAAATATATTGTTATATTATTTGTCATTCGGGAATGATGCAATTAATATTGCAATTCAAAAATCACATTGCATATTACATTGAGGTACAATGAGGAGAATGTAGAGTTTGACATTGGGAACCTAAGTCATTTCTAAACTCTTAGATAAAAGGGTTCCTAAAGGGTTCTTTGCTGAGGGATAGGGTTCTACCAAGAACCATTTTCATCTGAAGAACTCTTTTTGGAAGAAAGGGTTATTTGATAATTCTTTGGAAGGCTTTCTTTTAAATAGTGCACGAGCATTAGTGTTTACCTCAGTGTTTAAACTTTAATATCAGGAGTTTCTGCCAAATGTAAAAAGATGGGTGTTAGCATGTTTTCAAATTAAGATGTACATGCACTACCGTTCAAAAGTTGTGTCACTTAGAAATGTCCTTGTTTTTGAAAGAAAAACATATTTTTTGTCCATTAAAATAACATAAAATTGATCAGAAATACAGTGTAGACATTGTTAATGTTGAAAATTACTATTGTAGCTGAAAACGGCTGATTGTACGCCTATGTTTTTAATGAAATATCTACAGAGGCCCATTATCAGCAACCATCACGCCTGTGTTCAAATGGCACATTGTGTTAGCCCAATCTAAGTTTGTTATAAAAGGCTCATTAGAAAATCCCTTTGCAATTATGTTAGCACAGCTGAAAACTGTTGTCCTGATTTAAAGAAACACCAGGCTCAACGTCAACAGTGAAGAGGCGACTCCGGGATGCTGGCAGAGTTCCTCTACACATGTCTGTTTTTTTGCTCATCTTAATCTTTTATTTTTATTGGCCAGTCTGAGATATGTATTTTTCTTTGCAACTCTGCCTAGAAGGCCAGCATCCCGGAGTCTCCTCTTCACTGTTGATGTTGAGACTGGTGTTTTGTGGGTACTATTTAATGAAGATGCCAGTTGAGGGCTTGTGAGGGGTCTGTCTCAAACTAGTGTACTTTTCCCCTTGCTCAGTTGTGCACAAGGGCCACCCACTCCTCTTTCTATTCTGGTTGGAGCCAGTTTGTGCTGTTCTGTGAAGGGAGTAGTACACAGCACTGTACGAGATCTTCAGTTTCTTGGCAATTTCTCTCATTGGAATAGCCTTCATTTCTCAGAACAAGAATAGACTGAGGAGTTTCAGAAGTTATTTGAATCTAGCCACTTTGAGCCTGTAAATCGAACCCATAAATGCTGATGCTCCAGATACTCAACCAGACTAAAGAAGACCCAAAACTTTTGAACGGAAGTGTATATGGGAATATTTGTACATGTATCTGGTAATCCCTTAGTAATTTTACATAAACACTCCTGACATAGCTAATATCTTTGCCATGACTCTTTCTTAAAAATTTGTATTTTCTGTGACTTTATTGAGCAGAGTGGGAGAACAAATTGGCCAGTGTTATTTCTAGTGTTTATTTTTCAGTTGAACATTTATAGTGTTTATAGTTCAATTAAAGAAATTCTGTGTAACAATTAAGTACCTTACTGTGATTGTTTTAAATCAAAATGGTCAAAAATAAACAAAAATAGCTTCTCAGCAAGAGCAATTTCTTATGCAAGAATTTTGCTAGGCTGTCTGGGAGTGGTCTGAGTGGGAGGGGAAAACTCCTTCAGAAGGGAAACCCGAATCCCATCTCAGCCTGACACATCAACTGAGATGGCAACAATAAGAGGCTCATAAAAATCTTGCAGATGTTTATTATTTAGTGCAGCATCAACATTGATAGTAGTTTTCACTGCGTGTTGTACATTTTATGAGAACGCTGAAATGATGCATATTATCAGTGATTTCCCAGTTATATTTGTTAGAGTGACTTGCGCCGGCAGTCACACCTTAACATGCATGAACTCAAGGCTTTTACGGTTGCAGAAGTCAACAAATGGACACACAGGGCCTAGACACACAGGGCCTGGGTTAACCAAAGGAACAGAGGAGGAGTAGGATGAGGGTATGGCTAAAGGCTATAAGAACTGGTCGTCTAGTGAGTTGGGAACAGAGAATAAAAGGAACAGATTTCTGGCCGTGGTAGGATAGATTCAGGGCATAGTGTATAGACAAGGGTAAGGTAGGGTGCGAGTACATTGGGGGCAAACCTAGGCATTGAGTGACGATGAGAGAGGTGGCATCTCTGGAGGTGCCAGTTAAGGTGGGTGCAGTCACCGCATGTGTGGGGTGTGGGACAAAGCAGCTATCTGAGGCATGTTGAGCAGGACTAGGGGCTCCGCAGTAAAATAAAACAATGAGAGCTGCCCTAAACAACAGTGTACAATGCATATTGACATTAGAGAAAGACATAAGCAATCACAGTTGATTGGGAGAGCTTTGATTGGGAGAGCAAAGACAACAACGGGTGAGACAACAATGGGTAAACAGCTAGGACAACAACAATGGGTCAATGGCGATGAATGGGCAGAGAAGGTCAGTTAACTACACACAGGGCCTGAGTTTGAGGCTGGGGCAGACAGATGAACAAAATGAAGTACTGTGTTAATGGACAGTCCAGCAGGCAAAGGCTTTGTGGTCGAGTGATCATAGGGTCCAATGATCAGGAATAGATGAAACAGGGAACCATTCGGTGGTCAATTACTACGTTGCGCAAGCGGGAGACACAGCGTTCAGGGAGCTAGCAGGCCGGGGCTAGCCGATGGATCATCACCAAACATCCACGACGCAGAGGCTGGTTGAGGGCACATTGGCCGAGTTGTCTGTGTCCAGTGTCTGTGTGTTTATATGTTAAGGGGATGTTACTTTTCCAGATAATGTTACCTCTCTCAAGAAATAGTTTTTTTTAAATAATAGTTTTTTGTTTACGTGTATGACCCATCAGTTTCATTGTTTATTGATATGCTGTAAATGGTAATGTTATGGTTGTAATTGTAACCTGGCGGCAGTGGTTAAGAGCGTTGGGCCAGTAACCGAAAGGTTGCCATGTTGAATATCTGAGCCCAATATTTTGATGTGCCTTTCAGCATTTAATGTGCCTCTCAGCAAGGCACTTAACCCCACATCACTCTGGATAAGACTAAATTATACAATTAAGTAGAAAAGATTTGACATATTTATATTTTTGCAATTCTGAGTACTTGATGGTGAAACATTTAAAACCTTTTAAGGATGCTGCGAATTTTCGCAGCTTTTTGTTAAAAATCACACAACATTTCAAAGTCCTGCTACTCAGGCCAGGAATATAGTATATGCATATGATAAGTATGTTTGTATAGAAAACACTCTGAAGTCTCTAAAACTGGTAAAATCGTGTCTGTGGCTATAACAGAGCATGTTTAGAAGTAAAAATCCCAGGGAAAACTGTTCACCAAAAACACACAAAAAAAATTCATCCGCCAGTCTTTGAATTGTCTAAGGCGAAAGAAAATAGATACGTTTACAACGCCTACAGCTTCCACACGATGTCGCCAATACTGGAATTTCTTAGCACATTTATCCTTGGTGGGATGACGTATAGGCACTTCCTGTCTTGAGGTGCACCCAGAAAATTATGAAAGTAAAAAAAATGGACGATGATTTCAAGACTTGCTGCTATCGAATACAGATCGCCCCGTGATCAATTTGATCGATTATTAACGTTTATTAATACCTAAAGTTGGTTTAGAAAAGTCGTTTGAAGTGATTTGTAAAAGTTTATAGGCAACTTTTGTCATTTTAAAAAGTGACGTTGCGTCTTGTAAAGGGGCTTTTTCCAGGATCAGACTGGCCTTCAACAAATGACATTTTGGGTATACAATGACGGATTTAATCGGGAAAAAGACCCAATTGTGATGTTTATGGGACATATAGGAGTGCCAACAAAGAAGCTCGTCCAATGTAATAAATGTTTTATATTTTATTTCTGCGTTTTGGGTAGCGCCGGCTACCGCAAAATCTGTTGTTTACGTGGCGTGCTGGTATTTTGGGGGGGTGCATGCTATCAGATAATAGCTTCTCATGCTTTCGCAGAAAAGCATTTTACAAATCTGACTAGGTGGCTAGATTCTCAACGAGTGTAGCTTTAATTCAGTACCTTGCATGTGTGTTTTAATGAAAGTTTGAGATTTATCGAGTACTATAGTACTCTATAGTAGTGGCGCAGAGGTGGCGCTCTGAAATTTCCGCTGAGGTGTTCCTGTGCAGGAACCACGTCGGTAAGATTAATGGTCTGATCAACACATTGTTTGAAAAACGCAGGTACTGCAATTGCTAAATATTTCCAATATACAATTTCAGAAGATTTGTTTTCTCTTGGGAAACACCACTCCCCCTCTGCCTCACTACCACAGGAAAACTTCCGCACCAACCTTTTTCTGTCCATTTCCACACTGCAGTCCTATTTGTACTTGGCCAATGTCTACGGTTCTTGTACCGTGACACAGGGGGTTCCACATTTTTTGTTTCTGCCCTAGCCCTGGGTTTTGTCCTGAAAGCACATTCAGCTTTTGTCAAAATTGACTTTTCATAGCAGGTTTAGGATAATTTATGTAGCAGATTAGGATAATAAATGTAAAAGGCTAGGAGAACTAGGTTAAGGTTGGGAAAAGGGTAAAGGTTAGCTAAAATGCACCAAAAATATTTTGACGTCATTTTGACAAAAGCTGTATACCATCTAGACATGACCCTTGCACCTACACAGTTGAGTCAGCCAATCCACGACTGGGAGACACTGCCGGGCAAATGCAATCATCAAATTAATGATGGTGAATTATTCTTTGGTCGAGGCTGCGGACGTGACTTTTCTGGACCTTCATTTCCTAACCCAAGCTTCAAAACCTAGTTGGTCTTTTTGTTGTCAATTGTTTGGCAGTGTTGTTTTGGCTCGTATTGTAAACGTTCTTAACTGTGAGAAGCTTTGTGGGCCTTGGTCTGTGTTCTTTCCTGTTTGTGTGTGTGAGTATATGTGTGTGTGCTTGTGTGTGTGTGTGTGTGTGGGGGGGGGGGGTACGATACTAGTAGATCAACAAATAGAATGTAGTCACTAGCTAAAATAGTTTTGTCGTCTTTTGTGTGTGTTCTTTTCTTGTAGTCTAGACAGCCTATCTACTGAATGGATCTATTCCTCTAAGATACCAGGAGATACTGATTAGATGATAATATGAGGCCTGTGAAAGAAGGCTATTTGTTAAACTTGCATGTCAGTTTATAAAAAGTAAGTTTAATCATTTGATTTGATTTGCGTTCTAATATACAGCTTTGTGACAAAACAATGGAAATGCTTTAGGACTGGCAGGAAAGTAATACGAAACAGGGGGCCTACAAGGTATTTAGCGTTGTTGCTCTCCCGAACCCAAAACAAAGACTCTTTTAAGAGACAACTCCCACCTTCCCACTCTCACACTTCCCACTCTCTTTGCAGGATTATATATATACATATGCAGTGCTTTCAAAAATTATTCCGACCCCTTGAATTTTTCCACATTTTGTTACATATTTATATTTATATAGCCTTATTCTAAAATATAATAAATATTTGTTTTCCTCATCAATCTACACAACACCCCTTAATGACAAACAGGTTTTTTATACATTTTTGCAAATGTATTAAAGACAAAGACCAGTAATAAGTATTTAGAACCTTTGCTATGAGACTCGAAATGGAGCTCAGGTGCATCCTGTTCCATTGATCAGTCTTTGTTTGATGTTTCTACAACTTGATTGCAGTCCATCTCTGGTAAATTCAATTGATTGGACATGATTTAGCAAAAAAACACCTGTCTATATAAAGTCCCACAGTTGACAGTGCACATCAGAGCAAAAATCAAGCAATGAGGTCAAAGGAATTTTCCGTAGAGCTCAGAGACAGGATTGTGATGAGGCACAAATCTGTGGAATGGTACCAAAACATTTCTGCAGCATTGAAGGACCCCAAGCACACAGTGGCCTCTATCATTCTTAAATGGAAGAAGTTAGGAACCACCAAGACTCTTCCTAAAACTGTCCACATGGCCAAACTGAACAATCAGGGGAGGTCCTTGGTCAGGGAGGTGACCAAGAACTCGATGTTCACATAGAGCTCCAGAGTTCCTATGTGGAGATGGGAGAACATTCCAGAAGGACAACCATCTCTGCAGCTCTCCACCAATCAGGTGGTTGTTGCCAGACGGAAGCTACTCCTCAGTAAAAGGCACATGATAGCCAGCTTGGAGTTTGCAAAAAAGGCACCTAAAGGACTCTCAGATCATGATAAACAAGATTCTCTGGTCTAATAAAACCAATATTGAACTATTTGGCCTGAATGCCAAGCGTCACGTCGGGAGTAAACCTAGCACCATGGCTACGGTGAAGCATGGTGGTGGCAGCATCATGCTGTGGGGATGTTTTTCAGCGGCAGGGACTGGGAGACTAGTCAGGATCGAGGGAAAGATAAACGGGACCAAAGTACAGAGAGTTCCTTGATGAAAACCTGCTCCAGAGCGCTCAGGACCTCAGACTCGGGCGATGGTTCACGACAGGACAACGACACTAAGCACACAGCCAAGACAACGCAGGAGTGGCTTCGGGACAAGTCTCTCAATGCACTTGAGTGGCCCAGCCAGAGATCTGGAGAGAACTGGAAATATCTGTGCAGCAATGCTCCCCATCCAACCTGACAGAGCTTGAGAGGATCTGCAGATAAGATTGGGATAAACTCCATCAATACAGGTGTGCCAAGCTTGTAGCGTAATACCCAAGAAGACTCAAGGCTGTAATCGCTGCCAAAGGTAAAAGGTCTGAATACCTGGAGTGTTAAGGTGAATGGAAAGGCACTGGAGCAATGAACGGTCATTGCTGTTTCTGCCTGGCCGGTTCCCCTCTCTCCACTGGGATTCTCTGTCTCTAACCCTATTACACAGGCTGAGTCACTGGCTTACTGGTGCTCTTCCATGCCGTCCCTAGGAGGGGTGCATCACTTGAGTGGGTTGAGTCACTGACGTGATCTTCCTGTCTGGGTTGGCGTCCCCCCTTAGGTTGTGCCGTTGCGAAAATCTTTGTGGGCTATACTCGGCCTTGTCTCAGGATGGTAAGTTGGTGGTTGAAGATATCCCTCTAGTGGTGTGGGGGCTGTGCTTTGGCAAAGTGGGTGGGGTTATATCCTGCCTGTTTGGCCCTGTCCGGGGGTATTGTCGGACGGGGCCACAGTGACTCCCGACCCCTCCTGTCTCAACCTGTCTCAACCTCCAGTATTTTTGCTGTAATAGTTTGTGTCGGGGGCTAGGGTCAGTCTGTTTTATATCTGTATTTCTCCTGTCTTATCCGGTGTCCTGTGTGAATTTAAGTATGCTCTCTCTAATTCTTTCTTTCTCTCTCTCGGAGGACATGAACCCTAAGACCATGCCTCAGGACTACCTGGCCTGATGACTCCTTGCCTTCCCCAGTCCACCTGGCCATGCTGCTGCTCCAGTTTCAACTGTTCTGCCTGCGGCTATATGGAACCCTGACCTGTTCACCGGACGTGCTACCTGTCCCAGACATGCTGCTTTCAATTCTCTAGAGACAGCAGGAGCGGTAAAGATACTCTGAATGATCGGCTATGAAAAGCCATTTACTCCTCAGACATTTACTCCTGAGGTGCTGACCTGTTGCACCCTTGACAACCACTGTGATTATTATTTGACCCTGCTTGTCATCTATGAAAATTGGAACATCTTGGCCATGTTTTGTTATAATCTCAACCCAGCACAGCCAGAAGAGGACTGGCCACCCCTCAGAGCCTGGTTCCTCTCTAGATTTCATCCTAGGTTCTGGCCTTTCTAGGGAGTTTTCCTATCCACCGTGCTTCTACACCTGCATTGCTTGGTTTAGGGTTTTAGGCTGGGTTTCTGTACAGCACTTTGTGACATCAGCTGATGTAAGAAGGGCTTTATGAATTCTGGTTATTTTTTCTATTGATTTTCTCATACCATATATTTTGTTATAGTCTAATACATTATTTTAACATTTCTACAAACTTCAAAGTGTTTTCTATCCACTGGTACCGATTATATGCATATCCTGGCTTCTTGGCCTGAGTAACAGGCAGTTTACTTTGGGCATGTCAGGTGGAAATTCAAAAAAATGAACCCTAGCCCTAACAAGTTTTAAGGGCTTGTAAGTAAGCATTTCACGGTAAAGTCTACACTTGTTGTATTCGGCACATGTGACAAATAAAGTTTAATTTGAAGTCCGCGCTCTTGCTGGGAAAAACAAGGACATTTAGAGACTTGTCCCGAAGCCACTCCTGCATTGGATTGAAACTTGTGAAGTAATTATCACGAGTCAAGTGAGCAGATGCGCTATGCTACAATATTATCTCTACAGGTGACAAACTCAAATTATTGACACTTAAGAGGGCACGTCAGCAGGAAGATTGCCTGGGAATAGTAGCCAATCAGATGCATGCATTTGAGGTGCTCGAGACTATTGCTCGAGTTGAGACCGACTGCAATCAGGTGCATTTCATTATCCAAGGAAATGCATGCAAAATATTCATTGACATTGTTTACATACATTGGAGTAAAACACGTTTGTATTTTGGGTTATTATGCGATACAAGTTGTATTCTTCTATAATCAATGGTGTAAATGGATGTACCAACTAAGGATTCTAGCTTTAACATATTAACACACAGACACAGGAAATTAGTTGTTGTTTTTAATAAATCTGGTGACTCTCAAACAAGGCTTTACTTCTGTTGAGCTGTTTGCTGCCTGCAATGCCTGCCGTCAGAGTGGAGCAGACAGTAAAGACTTTGGAGAGGTAGCTTAGAAATAAAGTGTAACACTATACATTAATCCAATCAAATAAAATTGTATTTGTCACATACACATGTTTAGCAGATGTTATTCCAGGTGTAGCGAAATATGTGTGTTTCTAGCTCCAACAGTACAGTAATATCTAACAATGCACAGCAATACAAACAATACACACACCCTAAAAGTAAAATAATGGAATTAAGGAATATATACATTTTTATTTTATAAAAAAAATAAAAAAAAATCACCTTTATTTAACCAGGTAGGCTAGTTGAGAACAAGTTCTCATTTACAACTGCGACCTGGCCAAGATAAAGCATAGCAGTGTGAACAGACAACACAGAGTTACACATGGAGTAAACAATTAACAAGTCAATAACACAGTAGAAAAAAAAGAGAGTCTATATACATTGTGTGCAAAAGGCATGAGGAGGTAGGCGAATAATTAACATTTTGCAGATTAACACTGGAGTGATAAATGATCAGATGGTCATGTACAGGTAGAGATACTGGTGTGCAAAAGAGCAGAAAAGTAAATAAATATAAACAGTATGGGGATGAGGTAGGTAAATTGGGTGGGCTATTTACCGATAGACTATGTACAGGTGCAGCGATCGGTTAGCTGCTCAGATAGCAGATGTTTGAAGTTGGTGAGGGAGATAAAAGTCTCCAACTTCAGCGATTTTTGCAATTCGTTCAAGTCACAGGCAGCAGAGAACTGGAACGAAAGGCGGCCAAATGAGGTGTTGGCTTTAGGGATGATCAGTGAGATACACCTGCTGGAGCGCGTGCTACGGGTGGGTGTTGCCATCGTGACCAGTGAACTGAGATAAGGCGGAGCTTTACCTAGCATGGACTTGTAGATGACCTGTAGCCAGTGGGTCTGGCGACGAATATGTAGCGAGGGCCAGCCGACTAGAGCATACAGGTTGCATTGGTGGGTGGTATAAGGTGCTTTAGTAACAAAACGGATGGCACTGTGATAAACTGCATCCAGTTTGCTGAGTAGAGTATTGGAAACTATTTTGCAGATGACATCGCCGAAGTCGAGGATCGGTAGGATAGTCAGTTTTACTAGCGTAAGTTTGGCGGCCTGAGTGAAGGAGGCTTTGTTGCGGAATAGAAAGCCGACTCTAGATTTGATTTTAGATTGGAGATATTTTATATGAGTCTGGAAGGAGAGTTTACAGTCTAGCCAGACACCTAGGTACTTATAGATGTCCACATATTCTAGGTCGGAACCATCCAGGGTGGTGATGCTAGTCGGGCGTGCGGGTGCAGGCAGAGAACGGTTGAAAATCATGCATTTGGTTTTACTAGCGTTTAAGAGCAGTTGGAGGCCACGGAAGGAGTGTTGTATGGCGTTGAAGCTCGTTTGGAGGTTAGATAGCACAGTGTCCAAGGAAGGGCCGGAAGTATACAGAATGGTGTCGTCTGCGTAGAGGTGGATCAGGGAATCGCCCGCAGCAAGAGCAACATCATTGATATATACAGAGAAAAGAGTCGGCCCGAGAATTGAACCCTGTGGCACCCCCATAGAGACTGCCAGAGGACCGGACAACATGTCCTCCGATTTGACACACTGAACACTGTCTGCAAAGTAGTTGGTGAACCAGGCAAGGCAGTCATTAGAAAAACCGAGGATACTGAGTCTGCCGATAAGAATATGGTGATTGACAGAGTCGAAAGCATTGGCCAGGTCGATGAAGACTGCTGCACAGTACTGTCTTTTATCGATGGCGGTTATGATATCGTTTAGTACCTTGAGCGTGGCTGAGGTGCACCCGTGACCGGCTCGGAAACCAGATTGCACAGCGGAGAAGGTACGGTGGGATTCGAGATGGTCAGTGACCTGTTTGTTGACTTGGCTTTCGAAGACCTTAGATAGGCAGGGCAGGATGGATATAGGTCTGTAACAGTTTGGGTCCAGGGTGTCTCCCCCTTTGAAGAGGGGGATGACTGTGGCAGCTTTCCAATCCTTGGGGATATCAGACGATATGAAAGAGAGGTTGAACAGGCTGGTAATAGGGGTTGCGACAATGATGGCGGATAGTTTCAGAAATAGAGGGTCCAGATTGTCAAGCCCAGCTGATTTGTACGGGTCCAGGTTTTGCAGCTCTTTCAGAACATCTGCTATCTGGATTTGGGTAAAGGAGAACCTGGAGAGGCTTGGGCGAGTAGCTGCGGGGGGTGCGGAGCTGTTTGCCGAGGTTGGAGTAGCCAGGAGGAAGGCATGGCCAGCCGTTGAGAAATGCTTGTTGAAGTTTTCGATAATCATCGATTTATCGGTGGTGACCGTGTTACCTAGCCTCAGTGCAGTGGGCAGCTGGGAGGAGGTTCTCTTGTTCTACATGGACTTTACAGTGTCCCAGAACTTTTTGGAGTTAGCTACAGGATGCAAATTTCTGCCTGAAGAATCTGTCCTTGGTTTGACTGACTGCGTGTATTGGTTCCTGACTTCCCTGAACAGTTGCAAATCGCGGGGACTATTCGATGCTATTGCAGTCCGCCACAGGATGTTTTTGTGCTGGTCGAGGGCAGTCAGGTCTGGAGTGAACCAAGGGCTATATCTGTTCTTAGTTCTGCATTTTTTGAACAGAGCATGCTTATCTAAAATGGTGAGGAAGTTACTTTTAAAGAATGACCAGGCATCCTCAACTGACGGGATGAGGTCAATATCCTCCCAGGATACCCGGGCCAGGTCGATTGGAAAGGCCTGCTCGCAGAAGTGTTTTAGGGAGCGTTTGACAGTGATGAGGGGTGGTCGTTTGACTGCGGATCCGTATCGGATACAGGCAATGAGGCAGTGATCGCTGAGATTCTGGTTGAAGACAGAGGAGGTGTATTTGGAGGGCCAGTTGGTCAGGATGACGTCTATGAGGGTGCCCTTGTTGACAGATTTAGGGTTGTACCTGGTGGGTTCCTTGATGATTTGTGTGAGATTGAGGGCATCTAGCTTAGATTGTAGGACTGCCGGGGTGTTAAGCATATCCCAGTTTAGGTCACCTAACAGAACAAACTCTGAAGCTAGATGGGGGGCGATCAATTCACAAATGGTGTCCAGGGCACAGCTGGGAGCTGAGGGAGGTCGGTAGCAGGCGGCAACAGTGAGAGACTTATTTCTGGAGAGAGTAATTTTTAAAATTAGTAGTTCGAACTGTTTGGGTATGGACCTGGAAAGTATGACATTACTGCAACTCCTTCCCCTTTGGCAGTTCTATCTTGATGGAAAATGTTATAGTTGGGTATGGAAATCTCAGATTTTTTGGTGGCCTTCCTAAACCAGGATTCAGACACGGCAAGGACATCAGGGTTAGCAGAGTGTGCTAAAGCAGTGAGTAAAACAAACTTAGGGAAGAGGCTTCTGATGTTGACATGCATGAAACCAAGGCTTTTTCGATCACAGAAGTCAACGAATGAGGGTGCCTGGGGACATGCAGGGCCTGGGTTTACCTCCACATCACCCGCGGAACAGAGGAGGAGTAGTATGAGGGTGCGGCTAAAGGCTATCAAAACTGGTCGCCTAGAGCGTTGGGGACAAAGAATAAAAAGAGCAGATTTCTGGGCATGGTAGAAGACATTCAGGGCATAATGCGCAGACAGGGGTATGGTGGGGTGCGGGTACAGCAGAGGTAAGCCCAGGCACTGGGTGATGATAAGAGAGGTTGTATCTCTGGACATGCTGGTTGTAATGGGTGAGGTCACTGCATTGTGTGGGAGGTGGGACAAAGGAGGTATCAGAGGTATGAAGAGTGGAACTAGGGGCTCCATTGTAAACTAAAACAATGATAACTAACCTGAACAACAGTATACAAGGCATATTGACATATGAGAGAGACATACAGCGAGGCATACAGTAATCCCAGGTGTTGATTGGGAGAGCTAGCTAAAACAGCAGGTGAGACAAATATTAGGATGAACAATGTCAGAGTGGCATACAGTAGAGTAGAATACAGTATATACATATGAGATGAGTAAAGAAAAATATGTAAACATTATTAAAGTGACTAGTTTTCTATTTTTAAAGTGGCCAGTGATTTCAAGTCTTTGTATATGGGGCAGCAGCCTCTAAGGTGCACGGTTATGTAACCGGGAGGAAGCCGCCTAGTGATGGCTGTTTAACAGTCTGAAGGGCTTGAGATAGAAGTTGATTTTCAGTTTCTCAGTCCCAGCTTTGATGCACCTGTACTGACTGACCTTGCCTTCTAGATGATAACTGGGTGAATAGGCAGTGGCTCGGGTGGTTGTTGTCTTTGATTATCTTTTTGGCATTCCTGTGACATCGGGTGCTGTAGGTGTCCTGGAAGGCAGGTAGTGTGCCCCCAATGATGCGTTGGGCAGACCTCACCACATCATTTGGTGATACAGCCTGAAAGGATGTTCTCAGTGGACCTTATTACTATGTAACTACACAGTAATAACTGTAGTAACAATGTAGTAGTTACATAGGTGTTACTATGTACCTACATGGTTATAAGGGTGTAGCACTGTTATTACACAATTGGAACAAGGAATGTTGTGATTAGACATCCACTTGCTGAAGGTTATTCCACATGTGTAATTACTTATGTTAATACACATTTGATTTTTCCACTATGTAATTCATGTTTTGTAATTACATGTTGAAAGTCACCTGTGAATTACCATGTTAATACATCAAACCAAAATGTGACCTTGTTCCATGTTACATGTGTTACTAGGTGCCACTACATCGAATCCACATGTAATGGTCAGGGTTAATAAATAGGCTAGGACCTGTGTCGTGGAAATTTCCTCTATTTACCAAATCATGAGCGCAAACCACAACACAAGTCAGAGTTAGTTATCAAAGTCCATCTTTAATTATATGAGCTCTATCACAACCCTGTGACTCTCAGATCAATTCAGTGTCTATCAATGAATTCTCAGAGGGCCCCCACTACATTGCAACTGAGATCCTTTAATAGCAAAGAACACACATAGTCAGACAGCATAGACATAATAAATCGTTCAGCTTTGTCTCCCTACTCAAACCCCGAAACCATAAACCAATCCTCCATATCAACACGCATATATCAAATTGTCATTTTAGATACAACCAATTCTAAATACAACCAATCCTGGACAAGCTCACGAAGAGGAGAGTGAGGCTATAGGTTAAGATAAGAGGGAGCATGAGAATGATTCCACACACTGCCATCCTCCTCTCCCCGATGGGAAAAGTAGGGAGTGACTGGCACACAGACACAGTGGAGCAAAAGATATGTTTACACATGATGACACCTTGACCTCTCCCCTCTCTGCGGCCCATGCAACTTAGTCTTGACATAGAACAGATAACTGCCAATGGCCACCACTATAGTACAACAAAATACATTCTTATGAGAAATAACTCATAAGCATATCATGAAAATAAAACATCTTATCTATGTTACCCACCAATTCTGATTATTCCCCAACACCTGGTAACAACAATTGTAACAAGGCACAGCCTGTAATTAACTACTGGTCCTTTTCTGTTAGTGTTGGGTTAAGCCACGGAAGAAGAGTAGCCAGTAGTTAAAGCTTAAATGTGTCTGCCTTGGTAGGCCTACTCTCTCTGGGGTGGAACGGTATGGCCTAACTTTAAAAAGTAACATTCTCAGATTCATAATGACGTCTCAAATGTAATTATTTGCAAACAAGGACAGTTTTTCAAACAAGACCCACTGATTTGGCATTGGAGAAATATGATAAGATTAACACATAGGCCTATTACTCTATCCATTCTTAGCCTGTAATTCTGGTAATTTGTGAGGTATTAAAAAATATTATCCTAAGGTTTCCAGTCTTTGACCAGCAAGTATGATGATAGATAATGCAATGATTTTACAATAAAGGAGATCTTTCCACCCACAACTGTCATGAATCGCAACGAAGATGGTGCCTCTTCCTGTTCGGGCGGCGCTCGGCGGTCGTCGTCGCCGGCCTACTAGCTGCCACGATCCCCTTTTCTGTTTCATTTAGTTGTGTCTGATTAGTTGCACCTGTTTCATATTTAGGTTTTGGTTGTGGGCTATTTAAACCCAGTAGGCCCGCCGTAGTAGGCATGTTCTCTGCTATCCACTTTGTTAAAATATTTATTTTTGTAATATGGGAGGGTTACTTGTTTTTTTTCAGGTGTTCAGGGAGAGTTTAGTTAAACTATATTTTGCTGATGGGAGGGAAATTCATTTTAATTTCAGAGAGGTAATAATAACCCTTATTATAAATAACATATACTCCCTTAGTGTTAGGGCTAAAATTAGCAGTGTGGTTAGGGTTAGGTTTAAAATCACATTTTAGGAAGATAATATGTAGAAATAGGTGGGGTAAATTACTTTGTGGCTGTGGTAACTAAAGACAATGAGGCACAACTCTGATATAAAGTACTTTTTCTCAAAGTTGCCGAGATGTTATGTGTACTACTATGAGTACGCTCACAACAACCTAATCATTACAAAACTTCTATTCGATCAAATTAGCCACTCATAGCAAATAACCCATTAGATTTTTTGTTAACCAAATTTGACACTCTCATTGACCGCAATACAAACACTCCTAGCTTGGTGAGCAAAAAAACAAAGAGATAAACGCCACCTTCTGGAGCAATCCGATTTTGGGCTCAGTCATCACTCTCACTTCACCTCTTCCTCTTTGTCTGCATCCAAAATCTGTCTCTATTTCTGTCTCTTAAAACCTCTTAGGGCTGAAATCCAGTTAACGGGATCGATATGAAAACAGCCAGGGAAAGTGCAAGGCGCCAAATTCAAAACAACAAAAATCTCATAATTAAAATTCCTCAAGCATACAAGTATTTTACACCATTTTAAAGATACAATTATCGGTAATCCAGCCACACTGTCCGATTTCAAAAAGGCTTTACAGTGAAAGCACCACAAACGATTATGTTGGGTCACCACCAAGCCACAGAAAAACAAAGCAATTTTACCAGCCAAAGAGAGGAGTCACAAAAAGCACAAATAGCGAGAAAATGAATGACTAACCTTTGATGATCTTCATCAGATGATACTCATAGGACTTCATATTACACAATACATGTATGTTTTGTTTGATAAAGTTCATATTTATATAAAAAAAATCGGAATATAAATTGGTGCGTTATGTTCAGTAGTTCCAGAAACATCCACTGATTTAGCATAGCCACATCAATTTACAGAAATATTAATGTTAATGTTGATGAAAATACAAGTGTTATACATAGAATTATAGATATACTTCTCCTTAACTTCTTAATCCACCTGTCGTCTCAGATTTTGAAATTGTGCTTTACAGTGAAAGCAATCCAAGTGTTTGTATAAGTTTATCGATCGCATGACAAAACATTAAGTACACTTAGCATCAGGTAGCTTGGTCACGAAAATCAGAAAAGCAATCAAATTAATCGTTTACCTTTGATGATCTTCGGATGTTTTCACTCACGAGACTCCCAGTTACACAACAAATGTTCCTTTTGTTCCATAAAGATTATTTTTAGATCCAAAATACCTCTGTTTGTTTGTCGCGTTATGATCAGAAATCCACAGGAAAGAGCGGTCACGACAACGCAGATGAAAATTCCAAATAGTTTCCGTAATGTCCACAGAAACATGTCAATTTTTTTAATAATCAAACCTCAGGTTGTTTTTAAAATATAAAATCGATAACATATCAACCGCAAATATTTTTTACAGTAGGAGAGGTGAAAACAATATCTGTCCAAATTCCGTTGCGCGAGCAAAACTCATGTGACCACTTGAGAACCGCATGTTATGGTTCTGGCTCATTTTTCAAAATAAAAGCCTGAAACTATGTCTGAAGACTGTTGACACCTTGAGGAAGCGATAGGAAAAGGAATCTGGTTCATATCCATTTAAATCCAGCAAAGGGAGGCTATGAAACATGGAGTTTTCAAAATAGAAGCCACTTCCTGTTTTGATTTTCCTCAGGGTTTCAATATTTTGACAGTTTTGGAAACTTTAGAGTGTTTTCTATCCAATACTAATAATAATATGCATATACAGTATTAGCAACTGAGACTGAGGAGCTGGCCATTTTACAATGTGCACCTTTTCATCCAAGCTAAGATGCCCCTCCCCCTCCTGGGACCTCCACATGGCCCAGGTTCGGATGGCCTTGCTCTCTCACCCCATTGGATGACACCCTGACTATGTTATTGGTGGAAGTGGTGGTGTGGAGACCACTACCACTGTACTCCCTCAGTGCTACAGGGTAGGAGTAGCAGTGCCTGCTGGGTGAGGTTAACATAGTTCACTTGCTCCTGACTGGCATACATCAGATACTGCCTCCGACTGGTCATTGGTCTGATGTCTGGCTGTGACAGCTTGGCTGGCTGCTGTGGAGGCACCTGAACTTGAGGCACATCTGGACACAATGTTCCAACTTCATCCGCCTCATGGGGATAACTTGGGGGATCATTCTGAGGCATCTGCATTGTGTCTCTGCCAAACTCTGTCCGGATGTTTATCTTGCTCATGCTCCCCTGAGAAATGTGTCGATGTATCCAAGAGGCTTGGGCTCCATCCCCCCTACGCGTCCCCTCTGAAGAGTTTCCACACTGGGGAAAGCATCTGCCGTAGGGCCCTGGCCATCTGGGGCTTCCATGACAGCCGGCTCCCAACCCAGAGAGAAGATGGGGCTCTGGAGGGCCACGGCGTGGCGGGGGCTTAGGTAGAGGTAGACCTCTGCCCCATTGCTGGACACCAGGTTACTTCGGTACTTGGGGTCGACGGTGGTGGAGCTCCAGAGGTTGGAGCACACAGAGGATTTCTTCACGTCCACAGACTTGTAGCTGCCCAGTCCTGGCGTCATCATCGTGTCCAGGTCACCTGAAGGAACAGAAATGTAACCAATTGATCTTTAGAACTCTATTCCAATGAGACCCTACTCAAATATAGAGTCAATCCAATCTATCACAGCATAATGAAGACATCCTGAGCTCACAATAACCAATAGTTTAGACTAAGTCTATCTAAGGTGCAGTTTTGAGAGTGGTGATCAGCTGTGGAAACGGGCCTCTGTCTGGCCCTGTCGGCGCCCGTGGTGCCAGTGTGGATCCTACTGCTGCCCAGGTGCTGCCCTTTCCCCCATGGGGGGGGGGGTTAGGGTGGGTGTTGGTCTCCTCAACGGAGTGCCGGCAGGATGCCACATTCTTCTGGGCTGCTATACTGAGGGTGTGAGATCCAGAGGGGCCATGGGGAGAGAGAAGGCTAGTTTGGGAGGAGGAGAGGCACTCGCTGTATACCGTTGTGTAGGAGTTGGACAAAGACCTGGAGCCGCAATCACTGAGGTCATAGAAACCTGGAGGAGAGGAGAGAATCAAATTTTTTGGCCAACTCCCTCACAACCCACAACAAGAAATGTGTGGAAGTCTGTGCTCATGTCAATGTGCTCTAAGGCAGGTAGAGTGCCAGTCCATTTGTATGATAAGATCGTGTGTGTGTACTACTGACCTGAGCTGGATCTACTTTTGCTCTCCAGTTTCTCAATGGAGGCATTGCACACGTCCAGCTTTAGATCACTGATCTGCTGGTCCAGATGCTGCAGGTGTGTCTTCAGCCCCACATCCTGCCTGCGCAGGCATGACTGCGACACACACCAGACACAGTCAGCATACATTTAGGGATCAGAGGTTACAGCACAAGACATTAACACACTAGTAAGTAGTCTTGTCCAAGGCAGGAGTCGATCTCCTGTTCCTGTAGCGCCTGTTATGGATGATGCGAATTTTCGCAGCTTTTTGTTAAAAATCGCGCAACATTTCAAAGTCCTGCTACTCATGCCAGGAATATAGTATATGCATATGATAAGTATGTGTGGATAGAAAACACTCTGAAGTTTCTAAAACTGGTTAAATCGGGTCTGTGGCTATAACAGAACGTGTTTAGGAGTAAAAATCCCTGGTAAAACTGTTTACCAAAAACAAAAACAAAATATTCGTCCGCCATTCAATGAATTGTTTAAGACGAGAGAAAATATATGCGAACCCCCTGTAAACGCTTACAGCTTCCACACGGTGTCGCCATTGTTATCAATATCAGAATCATTTATCCTTGGTTACAACACGAATAGACCCCTCCTTTCTTGCGGCGCATCACAGTATGTTGTGAAACTGAAAAAGTGGACGATGATTTCCAGACTTGCTGCTATCGAATACAGATCGCCCCGTGATCAATTTGATACATCATTAACGTTTATTAATACCTAAAGTTGGTTTAGAAAAGTCGTTTGAAGTGATTTGTAAAAGTTTATAGGCGACTTTTGTAATTTTAAAAAGTGACGTTGCGTCTTGTAAATGGACTTTTCTCAGCATCAGACTGGTCTTCAGCAAATGACATTTTGGGTATACAATGACGGATTTAATCGGGAAAAATTCCCAATTGTGATGTTTATGGGACATATAGGAGTGCCAACAAAGAAGCTCGTCCAAGGTAATGAATGTTTTATATTTTATTTCTGCGTTTTGGGTAGCGCCGGCTACCGCAAAATCTGTTGTTTACGTGTCGTGCTGGTATTTTGGGGGGTGCATGCTATCAGATAATAGCTTCTCATGCTTTCGCCGAAAAGCATTTTACAAATCTGACTTGGTGGCTAGATTCACAACGAGTGTAGCTTTAATTCAGTACCTTGCATGTGTATTTTTATGAAAGTTTGAGCTTTATCGAGTACTTTACTCAAGTACTATAGGTGGCGCTCTGAAATTTCCGCTGAGCTATCCCTGTGCAGGGACCACCTCCATAAGAAGGTTTACAGCACAAGACATTAACACACTAGTAAGTAGTCTTGTCCAAGGCAGGAGTCGATCTCCTGTTCCTGTAGCGTACTAAGTAGGAATCTCTCAGTGCACTTGCCAGGGGTTATACACTTAGAAAACAAAAAACAATGACAGAGCATGGATGATGATTAACCAGTGGAGGACAGGGGGGAGCCTAGGGATGCAATCGGGGTGAATTTTCATTTTGCATGATGTTTGGGGGCTTCATCCATAATTTCTTTGATTGGAGAAGTGCAATTTAAAAAAAAAAAATGTTTTAAGGTCCCTATTATTAGCTTGATCCCTAACCAATCACTTACAACAAAACCATTCCACAGAAATACAACAGGGTCAAACTATCTCCGAGTTACAGGATCCTACAATTGGCCTTTGGCTGTATGTTTCCACTAACATTAAAATGGTTAATGATCAGATACACTGCACTCCCCTATCCCCAGTGTTCCGTGATCCTGAAACTAACCTTGAGTTATAACTCCCAACACCAACTGTAATTATTATTATTATTATTTTTAAATTGAACCTTTATTTATTTAACTAGGCAAGTCAGCTAAGAACAAATTCGTATTTACAATGACGCCCTACACAGGCCAAACCCGGATGACTCTGGGCTAATTGTGCGCTGCACTATGGGACTCCCAATTACGGCCGGTTGTGACACAGACTGCAGTAATCATGAAAAAACAGTCCCAACTGACAATGTTAGAACAGACAAGATAGATCAAGATATCAACCTACTATATCTGCGCAATTATAGGAATTTCAGTGCAAATTAAATGTGTAAACATTGACTATCTGGAACCATATAAAATATTATGTTCACTGCCAATTATATCGTGCCTAATAATTTTAAACAATCAAAATCCATGTTCTAACTAAATTGTGTATTCTACAGTAATTTACGTTTTAAGCTCAGCCTATGCATCAACCAAATAAGCTTCTTCTTATGGGAAAAGAAAAACAAACTAATATTTCGTATGGAAAAAGCGGGCCCAACCAGTTGTTGCTTGAGGGCTGACATAGTCGCCTTCAAGCGCTGTTCCTCGGTCCCCTGAAGGTCCGTCCCATCCATACACAGTGCCCAGTTTACCATGTAGCACTGTTTCTCTTTGAGAAAATGCAATTCCTGCAGTCCGGCAAGTGCTTCTTGAAATCTCTCCCCGACCTGTCCGTGATCGATGCCCACAGCCATCAGTCCAGATTTGGATACCTTTTTACTCAACATTTTGGAGAGTGCTGTCCAGGCATATCCAGGAAAGAAAGGGAGGAACACGGTAGACTATCAGCAGTCATACGGCAATTACGCACTCAGTGCGTTAGCGGCTGCGAACCTGTACCTGTTTAGGACTGCACTAGAATTTGGCCCGCACCCTGGTCACTTGTCCTATTGGCTGGGGGGCAATACACACAACCACAACACATGGCAAAGTCGGTGGTAAATACCCTATTTACAATCAATGCACAAATCCTCCTCTCGTTGGGGATAGGGGGCAGTATTTTCACTTTGGATGAATTGTGTGCCCATAGTGAACTGCATCCTACTCTGTCCTGCATATTATTATTACTATTGGATAGAAAACACTCTGAAGTTTCTAAAACTGTTTGAATTATGTCTGTGAGTATAACAGAACTCATAGGGCAGGCAATCTTCCAAACAAGAAGTGAAATTCTGAATGTGGGTCAAATTTGACGTCATCGCCCCTTCCCTTCCAAACAAGATATGGATCTGGTAGCACTTCCTACGCCTTCCACGAGATTTCCTCATCCAGTAGAACGTGGAATGGAGCCTCCTGTGTGAACTTTGACGAATGGGAGGGTAAATAGTCACTGTCTTAGCAGAATGGCATTTCTCTGTGGCGCGTTTGTCTGTGGGTGTCACCGTCGTTCCATTTGGCTGCAGATGAAAACGTATGATCCGGTTGGAACGTTATTGGATATATATGAAAATAACATCCTGAAGATTGATTCTCTACTTAGACCTGGAATATATATTTTTGAAGTTTTCGGCCGAGTTTTCATGGACCAGCGTCAGCTTTTGGGCACGTGAGCTGAAAGTGCTAGCAAATTCAGCTAATTGGACACTAGTAATGGACATTATGGAACAAAACAATGATTTATTGTGGAACTAAGACTCCTTGCACTGCATTCTGATGAAAGATCATCAAAGGTAAGGGAATATTTATGATTTAATTTCGTATTGCGGTTGACTCCAACATGGCGGAGAAATATATATACGTCTGAGCGCTGTCTCAGATTATTGCATGGTAGGCTTTTTTCGTAACGTTTAAAAAAAATCTGACACAGCGGTTGCATTAAGAACCAGTGTATCTTTAATTATATGTAGAACATGTATCTTTAGTCAAAGTTTATGATGAGTATTTCTGTTATCTGGCGTAGCTTTCTATAATTCCTCCGGATATTTTGGAGGCATTTCTGAACATGGCATCAATGTAAACCGAGATTTGTGGATATAAATATGCATATTATTGAACAAAACTTAAATGTATTGTGTAACATGTCATATAAGTGTCATCTGATGAAGATTTTCAAAAGGTTAGTGATTCATTTTATCTCTAATCCTGCTTTTGTGACTATCTTTGGCTGGGAAAAATGTCTGTGTTTTTTTTTTGATTTGGTGATGGTCTAACATAAATGTTGTGTTTTCGCTGTAAAACATTTTAAAAATCGGACATGATGGGTAGATGAACAAGATGTTTATCTTTCATTTGCTGTATTGGACTTGTTAATGTGTGAAAGTTAAATATATTTCTAAAGAATATTTTTGAATTCCCTGCGCCACCTTTTCAGCTGAATGGGGGAGGGGAGTTCCCCCAGGGATCGCCTGGTTACATGCACACAATTAAACTCATTTCACTTGCGCATTGAGAGGCAGGCTTTGGGTACTGGTGCTGGCATATGCACAGATCAAATATACAGCTCGGTCTGTGTACTTTAAGGATGAATTAATAATTGAATCTGAAATTAAAAAAAATTGGTCTATAGCAAATAGCCATTAACAAGAAACGGAATAATGATTTTGATTATTCAAATGTTGCGTTTTTAATGATCAGATCTGGTTCAACCGGTGCACTGTATGTTTTGACTAATTAATAGATGTGGCATCCTAACAACACAGAAAATTATAAATGGGTCTTCATGTTTTTCATCTGCATATGTAATTGAATAAACAAATGTATTTATAGATTATTTGGTTTCTCTTTCCAATGATTTAATGATTGACAGTCACTGTAGTGGGTCATGCCAAACGGTCACTTCTACCATTTTTTTTTACAACCTATAGCACTAACATGTAGCCTACATAATTGTGGATAGGTTCAATAACATGCCGCCAATCACCACAAGTTTCAGTTCCTACTACATTAGACGACATAACCACATGGGCAGCCAGCCACAGTCAGGTGAAATTCACCCATCATGACCAAATTCACCCATCATGACCCATGGGGAACAGTTTCTAGTTTTGCCTATGTCCAGGATTTGGCCATTTGTGATGAGCCTATAAACTACATCTATAATAAGGTATGATATAAAAACTGACCTTTGTCCACGGACCTATAGCACATGCCACGTCCATTGAAACTATCCAATGTGCAACCATGCGTAAAGACCAGGGCCCGATTTCCCCAAATCAAGGATTCCTATGGTTCTATTGATGAACTTAGCGTTAAGATGCTTTTGCGAAACTGGGCCCTGGGCCTCGTTTTCCAGAGCCTTCGTAGTGTTAAGATGATCGTCAGAACCATTTTATGATAGATATTTAGTAGGCCGAATTGTTTCCCAGAGCTTTGTTAGTAACGTGACACTTAAAAACCTTACAAAAAATAATGTCATTTAGCTTTTAGTTCTTTCATCACATTCCCAGTGGGTCAGAAGTTTACATACACTCAATTAGTATTTGGTAGCATTGCCTTTAAATTGTTCGGTGAATTTTGGCCCATTCTTCCTTACGGAGCTGGTGTAACTGAGTCAGGTTTGTAGGCCTCCTTGCTTGCACACACTTTTTCAGTTCTGCCTACAAATTTTCTATGGAATTGAGGTCAGGGCTTTGTGATGGCCACTCCAAGCCTTGACTTTGTTGTCCTTAAACCATTTTGCCACACCTTTGGAAATATGTTTGGGGTCATTGTCCATTTGGAAGACCCATTTGCGACCAAGCTTTATTAACTTCCTGACTGATGTCTTGAGATGTTGCTTCAATATATTAACATAATTTTCCTTGTCATGATTCCATTTTATGATGTGCACCTGTCCCTCCTGCAGCAAAACACCCCCACAACATGATTCTGCCACCCTCGTGTTTCCCGGTTGGGATGGTTTTCTTTGGCTTGCAAGCCTCCCCCTTTTTCCTCCAAACATAACGATGGTCATTATGTCCAAACAGTTCTATTTTTGTTTCATCAGACCAGAGGACATTTCTCCAAAAAAGTATGATCTTTGTCCCCATGTGCAGTTGCAAACCGTAGTCTGGCTTTTTTATGGCGGTTTTGGAGTAATGTCTTCATCCTTGCTGAGCAGCCTTTGAGGTTATGTCAATATAGGACTCATTTTACTGTGGATAAAGATACTTTTGTAACTTTATCCACACTTACTTTTGTTTCCTCCAGCATATTCACAAGGTCCTTTGCTGTTGTTCTGGGATTGATTTGCACTTTTAACACCAAAGTACGTTCATCTCCAGGAGACAGACCGCGTATCCTTTCTGAGAGCAATGACGGCTGCGTGGTCCGATGGTGTTTATACTTGCATACTATTGTTTGTACATATGAATATGGTACTTTCAGGCATTTGGGAATTGCTCCCATGGATGAACCAGACTTTGAGGTCTACATTTTTTTTCATGATTTCTATGATGTCAAGCAAATCCACAGGTACACTTCCAATTGACTCAAATTATGTTAATTAGCCTATCAGAAGCTTCTAAAGCCATGACATCATTTTCTGGAATTTTCTAAGCTGTTTATAGGCACAGTCAACTTAGTGTATGTAAACTTCTAAACCACTGGAACTGTGATACAGTGAATTATAAGTGAAATAATCTGTCTGTAAACAATTGTTTACATACACAAAAATTACTTGTGTCATGCACACAGTATATGTCCTAGACTTGCCAAAACTTTAGTTTATTAACGAGTTTTAATGACTCCACCCTAAGTGTATGTAACTTTCCGACTTCAACTGTAAATATTTACGCCCATGTGTCGTGATCTTTTCTTTTGGAATCCTTTCCGTCTGTGGGGAGTCACTTCATCCGCGTCTCTTTCTTTGTCTCTCTGCTTCTCTTTTGTGGTTATAATGGATTACTTCAGAGTACCATTCAGAAATGTTCTCATAGAAAAGTGTTTTGGCAGTTGTCAGTAATAGCATCCCAGATTTACACAATGCCTAGCTGCAGACTAGTAATTAGTATCTAAGATTTGCTCTTATTCTGTCGGGATCGATAGTCTCAGAGTGTAACCTCACTAGGGTAGAGGGCAGCATTCGTAATTTTGGATGAAAAGCGTGTCCAAAGTAAACTGCCTGCTACTCAGGTCGAAGCTATTGTCCGGTTGAAATATGATCGATTATTCATGACAAAAACAACCTGAGGATTGATTATAAACATCGTTTGACATGTTTCTACAAACTTTTATGGTACTTTTTAGATTTTTCGTCTGTCTGTTGTGACCGCGCTTTGTTCCAATGGATTGCTGAACAAAATGCACCAACAAAACCGAGGTTTTTGAAAATAAAGAGAAACTTTATCGAACAAAACAAAAATGTGTTTTGTAACATGGGAGTCTTGGGAATGTAACCATATGAAGATCTTCAAAGGTAAGTGATACATTTTATTGCTATTTCTGACTTTTGTTACTCCTCTTCTTGGCTGCTAACTGTTTGTAATGATTTGTCTGCTGGTTGCTGTTCTCAGATAATCACATGGTTTGCATTCACCGTAAAGCCTTTTTGAAATCTGACACAGCGGTTGGATTAACTAGAAGTTTATCTTTAAGATGGTGTACATGAGAATTTCTGTTTTTTTGAGTTTCACGCTCTGCAATTTCACCGGATGTTGTTTGAGACAGTGGATTACTGAACAAAACTCGCTAACAAAACGAAGGTTTTTGGATAGAAAGAGGGACTTTATCAAACAAAACAAACATTTATTGGGTAACTGGGAGTCTTGTGAGTGTAACCATATTGTAATGTTCGTCGTCTTCCTCTGATGAGGAGTAAGAGAGGTCGGACCAATTTGCAGCGTTGTAAGTGTCCATTTTAATAAGACAAACTGAACACTACAAAAATAGAAAATAACAAAGTGAAACAAACAAAACGCAGAACCCAGAAAATAATCACCCACAACTCAAAAGTGAAACCAGGCTACCTAAATATGGTTCTCAATCGGGGACAACGATAAACAGCTGCCTCTGATTGAGAACCATACTAGGCCAAACACAGAAATCCCTAAACATAGAAAAGGAACATAGACAACCTACCCCCACTCACGCCCTGACCATACTAAAACAAAGACATAACAAAAGAACTAAGGTCAGAACGTGACAGTACCCCACTAAAGGTGCGGACTCAGGCTGCAAAACCTATAGGGGAGGGTCTGGGTGGGTGTCTGTCCGCGGTGGTGGCTCCTGGTTGACTGGCGGCTCTGGCAGCTCCTGGCTGACTGGCGGCTCTGGCAGCTCCTGGCTGACTGGCGGCTCTGGCAGCTCCTGGCTGACTGGCGGCTCTGGCAACTCAGGACAGACGGGCGGCTCTGACAGCTCCGGACAGCAGGGAGACTCTGGCAGCTCCGGACAGACGGGAGACTCTGGCAGCTCCGGACAGACGGGAGACTCTGGCAGCTCCGGACAGACGGGAGACTCTGGCAGCTCCGGACAGACGTGAGACTCTGGCAGCTCCGGACAGACGTGAGACTCTGGCAGCTCCGGACAGACGGGAGACTCTGGCAGCTCCGGACAGACGTGAGACTCTGGCAGCTCCGGACAGACGTGAGACTCTGGCAGCTCCGGACAGACGGGAGACTCTGGCAGCTCCGGACAGACGGGAGATTCTGGCAGCTCCGGACAGACGGGAGACTCTGGCAGCTCCGGACAGACGGGAGACTCTGGCAGCTCCGGACAGACGGGAGACTCTGGCAGCTCCGGACAGACGGGAGACTCTGGCAGCTCCGTACTGGAGGGAGACTCTGGCAGCTCCGGACTGGAGGGAGACTCTGGAAGATCCGGACAGGAGGGAGACTCTGGCAGATCCGGACAGGAGGGAGACTCTGGCAGCGCTGGACAGGAGGGAGACTCTGGCAGCGCTGGACAGGAGGGAGACTCTGGCAGCGGGAGCACCTGTAGGAAGGAGACAAAGAGACAGGGGCGGAATGCCGAGCCTTCCCAACCCTTCCTGGCTGAATGCTCCCCGTAGCCAGGCCAGTGCGGCGAGGTGGAATAGCCTGCACTGGGCTGTGCTGGCGAACCGGGGACACCATGCGTAGGGCTGGTGCCAGGTACCCCGGCCTGAAGAGACGCACTGGAGACCAGATGCGCTGAGCCAGCTTCATGGCAGCTGGCTCGATGCCCAATCTAGCCCGGCTGATACGAGGCGCTGCTATGTACCGCACCGGGCTATGCACGCGCATCGGGGACACCGTGCACCTCACGGCATACTACGGTGCCTGCCCGGTCCCTCTCTCTCCACGGTAAGCACGGCGAGTTGGCTCAGGTCTCCTACCTGACTTAGCCACACTCCCGTGTGCCACCCCCAATACATTTTTGGGGCTGCCTCTCGGGCTTCCTTGCCAGCTGTGTTCCCTCAATGCGCTGGCTCCCTTTACCTACTGCTTCCACTCTCCTGGCTGCCTCCACCTGTTCCCATGGGAGGCAATCCCTTCCAGCCAGGATCTCCTCCCATGTGTAGCAACCCTTGCCATCCAGAATGTCCTCTCATGTCCATTCCTCCTTATAGCGCTGCTCCTGCTGCTGCTTGGTCCTTTGGTGGTGAGTGATTCTGTAACGTTCGTCGTCTTCCCCTGATGAGGAGTAAGAGAGGTCGGACCAATTTGCAGCGTGGTGAGTGTCTATTTTAATAAGACAAACTGAACACTACAAAAATACAAAATAACAAAGTGAAACAAACTAAACGGTCCAGTGTGGTAACAAACACTAACAAGGAAAATGATCACCCACAACTCAAAAGTGAAACCAGGCTACGTAAATATGGTTCTCAATCAGGGACAACGATAAACAGCTGCCTCTGATTGAGAACCATACCAGGCCAAACACAGAAATCCCAAAACGTAGAAAAAGGAACATAGACAACCCACCCAAGTCACGCCCTGACCATACTAAAACAAAGACATAATAAAAGAACTAAGGTCAGAACGTGACACATCTGAATATCATCAAAGATAGGTGATTAACTTGTTATGGCTGGCGGCAGTATGGAGTAGCTTGGATAAATAAGGTGCCCAGAGTAAACTGCCTGCTACTCAGGCCCAGTTGCTAATATATGCATATTAGTAGTAGATTTGGATAGAAGACACTCTGACGTTTCTGAAACTGTTTGAATGATGTCTGTGAGTATAACATAACTCATATGGCAGGCAAGAACCTGAGAAAAAATCCAACCAGGAAGTGGGAAATCTGAGGTTTGTAGTTTTTCAACTCTTTGCCTATCGAATTTACAGTGTCTATGTGGTCAACTTGCACTTCCTAAGGCTTCCACTGGATGTCAACAGTCTTTAGAACCTTGTTTGATGCTTTGACTTTGAAGGAGGGGGGAATGAGAGGGGATTGAGTCAGAGGTCTGGCAGAGTGGCATGAGCTGGGCATGCGTGTTCACGTGAGAGTTAGCTTGAGTTCCATTGCATTTCTGAAGACAAAGGATTTCTCTGGTTGGAACATTATTGAAAATGTATGATAAAAACATCCTAAAGATTGATTCAGTACATAGTTTGACATGTTTCTACGAACTGTAATATAACTTTTTTGACTTTTCTTCTAAAATAAGCGAACGCGCATTGAGCATTTGGATTACCAGGCTAAACGCGCAAACAAAAAGGAGGTATTTGGACATAAATGATGGACTTTATCGAACAAATCAAACATTTATTGTGGAACTGAGATTCCTGGGAGTGCATTCTTATGAAGATCGTCAAAGGTAAGTGAATATTTATAATGTTATTTCTGTTATTTCTGACTGCTGTTGACTCCACAACATGGCTGTCACGTTCGTCTGAAGAAGTGGACCAAAGCGCAACGTGGTGAGCGTACATTTCTCTTTTATTTTAATGAATGTCGCCAACAAAACAAGAAACAAAGAAATGACTGTGAGCTTACAAGGGCTATAGTGCAACTAACAAAGATACAGTGCCTTGTGAAAGTATTCGGTCCCCTTGAACTTTGCGACCTTTTGCCACATTTCAGGCTTCAAACATAAAGATATAAAACTGTATTTTTTTGTGAAGTATCAACAACAAGTGGGACACAATCATGAAGTGGAACGACATTTATTGGATATTTCAAACTTTTTTAACAAATCAAAAACTGAAAAATTGGGCGTGCAAAATTATTCAGCCCCTTTACTTTCAGTGCAGCAAACTCTCTCCAGAAGTTCAGTGAGGATCTCTGAATGATCCAATGTTGACCTAAATGACTAATGATGATAAATACAATCCACCTGTGTGTAATCAAGTCTCCGTATAAATGTGATAGTCTCAGAGGTCCGTTAAAAGCACAGAGAGCATCATGAAGAACAAGGAACACACCAGGCAGGTCCGAGATCCGGTTTTAAACTTCTTCACAACAGTATTTGGATACAAAAAGATTTCCCAAGCTTTAAACATCCCAAGGAGCACTGTGCAAGCGATAATATTGTAAGGGAATACCCCCCTGAATTGGACAAAAATGAATGGCAACATATTGGCATTGGACAAACCATATACACGATGTCCAATACCACCCAATGTGGCGTTGATTCGTGCAAAGTATATTGCAAATGCCATATGGCAATTGCCAGTTGTAACACTTCAAAAATCCAACAGGGGGCGAGTGCGCTCCACCGGGGTTTTTCATATTGGAAATGCAACCCAAGTCAACATCCAAAAGCAAAATTTTGAAAAAATGATTTTTTTGTCAAAAACTTATCACCCCTTAAAAAAATGCTTTCTGGACCGTTTTTCGAAATTCTTTCGATTTTTTTGTCAATTACACATGTGTAAGAACTGTATGAATATACTTTTGTCCAATTTTCTTATCATAATTTATTTATTTTTAATTACATGCGCATAAGGCATATGTTTTGTCCATTTGCAATATGATTTCATAGGAAGTCAAAAGTCAAAAATGTCAAAATTTGGTAAAAAACTTCACACATCCTTAAAAAAGTGCTTTCTGGACCGTTTTTCAAAATTCTTTAAATTTTTGTGTCAATTACACATGTATAAGAACTGTATCAACATACTTTAGTCATACTTTATTATCATATATATATATTTTTTAACTTGTGCATAAGGCATATGTTTTCTCCATTTGGAATATGATTTCATAGGAAGTCAAAAATAGAAAATGTGAATTATTTTTTTTAAACTTTAAAAACTAAAAAAAGTGCTTTCTGGACTGTTTTTTGAAATTGTTTCGATTTTAAGACAATTAACTTAAATGAACTTTATGAATATACTTTTGTAAAATGTTATTATCATATTTATTTTTTTACTTGTGCATAAGGAACATGATTTGTCCATTTGCAATATGATTTCATAGGAAGTCAAAAGTCAAAGTCAAAAGTCAATTTTTTGGGGGCCAAAATTGACTGAACTGATGAACTCGGGATGGCCGGGCAGTGATAGTTGTTCATTTCCATCACTCGTTGTGTTGATTTCATCATGTCCATTTGGTGATGTTTTTTTCACTATAGAATCATATTGCAAATGCACGTGCATTGTTGTGCAACTGGTAACCCAAAAATAAAAAAATTGTGATTTCATTATGTCAATTTGTTTATGTTTCCTTACTTTTTCAAAGTCACTGTGCATTTGCAATATGTTTTAATGGGCAGGTACCATCACGAATTTGTCATGCTATAAAAATCCTGCAGGAATGTGAAATTGACTGGCCCGATGAACTCGGGATGGCTTTGCAGTGATTCTGGTTCATCTCAATCGCTCGTTAGGGTAGATTTCAGAATGTCGCTTTTGGTGATGGTACCTCACTGTTTAAACATATTGCAAATGGACAAGAGTCAAGTGGACAAGAGTCCATCAGTCAATTAGATATCATTCTGACACCAAACTGATACAAACTGACACCAAACCCACTTTTTCCAACTCGTTTAGTAGCCAACTATTACATACTTCAGAGCTGGCCCAAAATTCACAACGCCTTCGGTTCAAACCATAAAAAAACCATAAAACACGTAGTTACGTTCTAGCTGCGGGTCCAATTCTTATGTTATGTGTTGGCCTAGCTGAGGCGACCCCGAATCCCAAGTTTCGGCTCGATAGGTCATTTGGTGTCAGAGAAAAACCCTAATTGGTGCTGAATATCCACTATTTTCCATGACTTGCTACGGGGTCCTTGAATGAGCTATCGGACAGAAACGTTGGGGTCTGTCTATATGGGCCGAGACGTTCGCAATGCACCTAGTCTTGCGACTGTGGGACATTTCTAAATGTCGTCATTTTCGTGATGCAAAAATTAATTGAAGGTATTGCAAATGTACGAGGCTGTTTCTCGGTCCGAGAACCTTCTAGAACCACCTAACTCACCACGCACCATCGACATGAGGTCTAGAACAGGATTCTAAAGTTTCGGAACTCTAGGTCTGACGGTTCTTTTTTAGCTCGAACAAAGCTAACTATTGGAGCCACTGTCTGTCTCTACGCACCCCAATACGTCCCTCCTTCCAAGTTGTGTTTTAGTGTGATTTATTTTTCCTTTGAATTTTTTGGGAAAATTATTCAGCCCCCTTAAGTTAATACTTTGTAGCGCCACCTTTTGCTGCGATTACAGCTGTAAGTCGCTTGGGGTATGTCTCTATCAGTTTTGCACATCGAGAGACTGACATTTTTTCCCATTCCTCCTTGCAAAACAGCTCGAGCTCAGTGAGGTTGGATGGAGAGCATTTGTGAACAGCAGTTTTCAGTTCTTTCCACAGATTCTCGATTGGATTCAGGTCTGGACTTGGCCATTCTAACACCTGGATATGTTTATTTTTGAACCATTCCATTGTAGATTTTGCTTTATGTTTTGGATCATTGTCTTGTTGGAAGACAAATCTCCGTCCCAGTCTCAGGTCTTTTGCAGACTCCATCAGGTTTTCTTCCAGAATGGTCCTGTATTTGGCTCCATCCATCTTCCCATCAATTTTAACCATCTTCCCTGTCCCTGCTGAAGAAAAGCAGGCCCAAACCATGATGCTGCCACCACCATGTTTGACAGTGGGGATGGTGTGTTCAGCTGTGTTGCTTTTACGCCAAACATAACGTTTTGCATTGTTGCCAAAAAGTTCAATTTTGGTTTCATCTGACCAGAGCACCTTCTTCCACATGTTTGGTATGTCTCCCAGGTGGCTTGTGGCAAACTTTAAACAACACTTTTTATGGATATCTTTAAGAAATGGCTTTCTTCTTGCCACTCTTCCATAAAGGCCAGATTTGTGCAATATACGACTGATTGTTGTCCTATGGACAGAGTCTCCCACCTCAGCTGTAGATCTCTGCATTTCATCCAGAGTGATCATGGGCCTCTTGGCTGCATCTCTGATCAGTCTTCTCCTTGTATGAGCTGAAAGTTTAGAGGGACGGCCAGGTCTTGGTAGATTTGCAGTGGTCTGATACTCCTTCCATTTCAATATTATCGCTTGCACAGTGCTCCTTGGGATGTTTAAAGCTTGGGAAATCTTTTTGTATCCAAATCCGGCTTTAAACTTCTTCACAACAGTATCTCGGACCTGCCTGGTGTGTCCCTTGTTCTTCATGATGCTCTCTGCGCTTTTAACGGACCTCTGAGACTATCACAGTGCAGGTGCATTTATACAGAGACTTGATTACACACAGGTGGATTGTATTTATCATCATTAGTCATTTAGGTCAACATTGGATCATTCAGAGATCCTCACTGAACTTCTGGAGAGAGTTTGCTGCACTGAAAGTAAAGGGGCTGAATAATTTTGCACGTCCAATTCTTCAGTTTTTGATTTGTTAAATATGTTTGAAATATCAAATAAATGTCGTTCCACTTCATGATTGTGTCCCACTTGTTGTTGATTCTTCACAAAAAAATACAGTTTTATATCTTTATGTTTGAAGCCTGAAATGTGGCAAAAGGTCGCAAAGTTCAAGGGGGCCGAATACTTTCGCAAGGCACTGTACATACACATACCTATATAAACATTCATACTTTTTTAAAGAATATACCTTTATTAATATTCCCCGCAAACCCTACCAACGATCCTCCAATTGGATTAAACTAATAAACACTTCAGCTTTTACCTTCAATTTATACACATTATACATTCACAGTCTATTTTACAATAGTTATTTTTTTGTTTGTTTTAGTCCTTATTTTAGTCCTCTATTTCTGATGTCCATCCAGTTTGATTTCTATTTGTAATGTGCTATTTCGCAAAAGTTCTGAACATATATACATTTTACAGACCCTGTATGTTCTACAGGTTTTATCTTGCTATTAGTCCCACCCTCAGCTCCATTCAACCTCTCCCATCTATCTCTCAACATCATCCATTTTGGATTTCTATTTGCCATATATTTTTCAACTGTGCTGTGATGCTTCACAAACAACTTGAACCTTTCTATTCTCATAGCTTCTACAGATTGTAAATAAAAAATACATTTTTGCTAAAATAATTATTATATTATTGATTGATTGACTATGACTTTTCAAATCACCCAGTATTGCTGTCTGCAGCGTTAGTTCTTCAGCCATTCCTGGACCTGTGACCAAAAATGAGCTACATATGGAAAATTATCTAATGACTCTGCCTCCTCACAGCAGAATCTGCAGAGCTGGGAAGAATGTATCCTCCATATATATAACATTATTTTAGTTGCAAGAATTTTGTATAATAATTTAAATTGTAAAATGAGAAGTTTTGCATCCGGCGTTGTTTTGCATATCAATTCATAAACCATGTGCCATGGAATGGGTACATCGAAAATCTCTTCCCAACTATTTTGCAATTTATGTAGCACAGCTGTCAGTTTTTGGTCCTTAAATGAAATTGGTATATGTTTTTATTTATCACACTTTTCTTTGACCATTTATGTTCTTTAATGCAGGGCCGACATACAAGTTCCTTACTTTTTTCCCCTTCTACTTGCCTCTTCCATTTTTGTGGTAATGCTGGGTAGAGCAGACATTTCCATATATCTTTGTTAGCTGCATGTGTGACATATCTCCACCAGTCCTATTTATGATATCATTCACAAAAAGTATACCTTTTTTAAACATTTCTTCGAAAAATAGTTTTTTTTTATCAATAAGTATTTTAATTCAACTACAATATCTGTTGTATTATTTGTTCTGCCTTTTCAGGTGGATTAAACTGAAATTGCAACCAACCTTCCAAGGCTTGTTTAAAAAATAAAGATATTTTGGAGATTATTTCCTTTTCAAACAATCGAAAGTGGGCCGGTGTAATCTGAATAAAGGGAAAAAGGCCTTTCTTGAACATAGGATGAGACATTCGTACCAATTTACTAGAGAACCAGTTTGGATTTAAGTATAACTTTTGTATGACTGGTGCCTTTAATGAGAGGTCTAATGCTTTCATATTTAATAATTTCTGCCCTCCATTCATATTCGTTATATAAATAGGCCCTTTTCATTTTATCTGGTTTGCCGTTCCAAATAAAATTGAATATTTTATGTTCATGTAATTTAAAAATCAGATCACTAGGTGTAGGCAAAACCATAAGCAAATAGGTCAACTGTAATATGACTAAAGAGTTAATCAAGGTGATTTTTCCACAAATAGACAGGTATTTTCCCTTCAATGGTAGCAAGATCTTATCTATTTTTGCTAACTTTCTATAAAAATGTATTGGAGTGAGATCATTTCTTTCTTTTGGGATTTGCACACCGAGTATGTCCACATCTCCGTCTGTCACGTCCTGACCTTAGTTCCTTTTTTTATGTCTCTATTTTAGGTTGGTCCTGGCATGAGTTGGGGTGGGCATTCTCTGTTTTGTTCAATGTTTGTATTTCTATGTGTTTGGCCTGGTATGGTTCCCAATCCGAGGCAGCTGTCAATCGTTGTCTCTGAGAACCATATTTAGGTAGCCTGTTCCCACCTGTGTTTGTGGGTAGTTGTTTTCTGTGTCCAGTGATATTTCATTAAAATATATTATGGACACTTACCACGCTGCGTTTTGATCCTTTTCTCCTTCACCAGACGAAAACCTTTACACCGTCAGACCATTTTACAGGGCTTGGGCCCCTCTCTCGGGGCGAACCCATTGGTAAACTACATGGTAATGTAAAATTAGCTTTTTTTTGTGATCCAATATGTAATATAGTACACTTAATTTGGTCATAATTTGGTTTTAATCCAGAGAGAATAGCAAAAGTATCTAGATCCACTATGAGGCCGTGGAGAGACTCTAATTGTGGTTGTAAAAGAAAACATTAATCATCAGCGTACAATGACACCTTAGTTTTGAAGCCACGGATTTATAATCCCTTAATATTATTGTTTGATCTAATCTTAACAGCTAACATTTCGATGGCATAAATAGATATGCCGATAGTGGACAACCTTGTTTTACTACTCTAGAGAGTTTAAAACTTTCTGAGATGTAGCCATTATTTACTATTTTACACCTAGGGTTACTATACATAACTTTAACCCATTTTAGAAGAGATTCCTCAAAATTGAAATATTCTAGGCATTTATATATAAACTCTAGTCGTACTTTATCAAACGCCTTTTCAAAATCAGCTATGAAAACCAGGCCTGGTGTCCCCGATATTTCATAGTATTCTATTGTTTCCAGTACTTGTCTTATATCTCCAATGTATCGTCCATGTAAAAAACCTGTCTGATTAGGATTAATAATATCTGACAATACTTTTAAAATTCTATGCGCCAAGCATTTTGCTAGGATTTTTGCATCACAACACTGAAGTGTAAGAGGTCTCCAATTTTTTAAATGGACTTTATATATACCACTTGGGTCCTGTTTCAGTAATAATGATATCAGACCTTCTTGTTGCGTGTCTGATAATCTATCATTTATTTAGGAGTGGTTAAAACATGCTAATGGTCCTTTGAGTATATCAAAAAGGTTTTTGTATACTTCCACGGGTATCCCATCCAGCCCTGGAGTTTTCCCATCCTTAAATGCCCCAATTTCATCAAGCAGTTCCTCCTCTGTAATTTGGCCTTCACATGAGTCTTTCTGTACAGATGTTAATTTTACAATATTATTAGGAAAAAAATCCATACAATTAGTTTCAGTTAGTGGAGATGGAGGAGCCTGAAATTAAAAAATATTCTTAAAGTACTTTACTTCCTCTTTCAAAATATAATTGGGTGAATCATGTGTGACTCCATCATTTGTAACAAGTTGTAATACATTTCTTTGTGGTAGCATTTCTATATTGAAGATTGAAAAATAATTTGGTGCATTTTTCCCCATATTCCATCCAGTTCGCTTAATTTTTATAATCTTTTACAATGGATTTTTCTTGAATAAGTTCCTCCATTTCTTTTTGTTTTTCCTCTTAACTTATTCTGTGCCTTTATGGTACCATTTGTTATTGCTATCTAACTGTACTGTTAGTCCTTCAATTTCCTTTGTTAATATGGACTCTTTTGATCTAAATGTATTTTGTTTTATTGATGAGTGCTGAATTGCATGGCCTCTAAAGGCACACTTAAAAGTGTTCCATACAATAAGGGGATCTGCTGTACCTATGTTATGTCTGAAAAAGTCAGTTATAATTTCTTCTGTCCTAGATCTAAACAATTTATCATCTAGTAGGCTTTGATTACATTTCCAATATCCTCGCCCACGTGGAAATTCCGTAAGAGTAATATATATGCCAATTATGTGATGATCCGACCACATTCTGTCCCCTATCAACACTTTTTAAACTTTTGTTGCCAGAGAGAATGGCATAAGAAAGTAGTCAAGACGACTAGCTTGATTAAGCCTCCGCCATGTATATATCACTAGGTCAGGGTATTTAAGTCTCCATATATCCACTAATTCCAATATATCCATGACATTCATGATTTCCTTAAGTGCTTGAGGGTGATAGTTTGTAGTGTGATTTCCTTTCCGGTCCATAGAGGTATTTAAGACCGCATTCAAATCTCCCACCATAATAATAGAGTCTAGTGTTGCTTGTAGAGTTGATGCATTCTTATATATATTTTCAAATAATTTTGGATCATATCGGTTAATAAGCCATATCTGTTTATTGTCCAATAACATATTCAAAATAATCCATCTACCTTCATAATCTGTTTGGACAATTTGCACATTTGGATCAAAATTACTGTTAATTAAAACCATCACCCCTTTTGAATTTCTTTGCCCATGGGAGAAATAGATTTGGCCCCCCCCCAGTTCTTTTTCCACAAAACGTAATCTAAAATTGTTGAATGGGTTTCCAGTAAACAATAAATATTATATTCCTTCTGTTTTAGCCAGGTAAATACTGATTGTCTTTTCTTATTATCTGCTAGGTCATTACAATTGTAACTGGCTATACTTATTTCACCACTTACCATAATGAGACACAACTTTCAATTATATTGATCAAATTATATGTTTGTAAACGTACCATTAAAAAAGTAACATGATGATTTAGTGTCTATATAGCTGTACCATGATATTTGCATTGCTACTAAGTAAACCTCCAATTGGTCCCCACCATTCCAACCGCTAAAAGCCCTCCTCATCCCGAGCCGGGCCGTCATCACAACACCCCCCCCCCCCCCCCCCCCCCCCCCCCCCCCCGCATCCCATAGCCCTGAACAGACCGGGATCCATCCTTCGATGGCACACAGTGCCATTTACCGAATTGAAGTAGATCAACTGGCAAATGCATTTCCATCGCCCTCACCTCGATTTGTATTATATATAGTTGTGGATCATCCTCTATTGGATCATCCTCTCTAAATAAATAAGACGTATAATTAATTATAAAAGTATATCCATCATCTGAACAACATTGAAAGCCCTCTCAAACCCCGACTCACAGCAATACATTGGTTCTGGGATATGCAACCATTTCATTACTCACTCACTCAACTTTCCCAAACATAACAAATAAAAGAAAAAATAAACACACACCACACCATCCACACATACTGTGCCTTCTGTTTACATAGTTTTTATCTACAACATGTTGAATTAGTGCTTGTGTGCTCCAATTAGTCATATGTGAAGATATACAAAAGCTTTTATATCCAAATACCTCCGTTAGTTTGATGCATTATACCTAGGAATCCACCGGAAATAGTGGTCATGACAATGCAGACAAAAATTCCAAATTATATCCATAATATCAACAGAAAAATGGCAAATGTTTTATATAATCAAACCTCAAGGTGTTTTTCAAATATGAATTCGATAATATATCAACCGGGACAGTTGGCTTTTCACTAGGACCGGGAGGAAAAATGGCTACCTCTCTGTTTCGCGCAAAAATCACACTGAGAGCCAGCAACAGACCACTTACGCAATGTGGACGTTTACGCTCATTCTTCAAAATAAAGGTCTGAAACTATGTCTAAAGGCTGTAGACACCTTAGGGAAGCTACAGAAAAAGGAATTTGGTTGATATCCTTTTCAATGGGCAATAGGGATGCATAGAAAGACAGGGGTGTCAAAAATAAGAGTCACTTCCTGATTGGATTTTTCTCAGGATTTTTTTTTTTATACAGTTTTGGAAACTTTAGTGTTTTCTATCCTAAGCTGTTATATGCATATTCTTTTTTTTGGGAATGTTATTTTTCCCCAAAAAATAATAGTGCCCCCTAGCTTCAAGAGGTTAAACTGACAAGTACATTAAATGAAAAGGTTTCCTGTTTCCCTGCTTTCCTCCTCCACATCCTGAGATGTTGCAAAAATGTCCAAAAGGAGGAAGATTGGTATCTGATAATATAATAAGATCTATTCAAGGTAAATGCTGCAGATGTCGGCTCAATAGGAAATGACCTAGAGAGTGGTGGGACTTCTTTGAAAGTGATATCTGAAGTTATCATCACACAACAGGAATGCAGGGGACTAATCAACATGTTAACCGAGAGGGAGAGACTTTGACTTTTTGTCTTACTTTAGTGAAACATCCTCATTACACCCCCCCCCCCCCCCCACACACACACACATAAAGTATCCCATGCCACCACAACCACAGCACAATCACATTACACAGTACAATAGAATACAATACACAATCCAGCACCGCATTACATCCAACCCATCCTCTCCAGCTGTACCCCTTAGCCCCCATACCTCCTGAAACATCAGCACACTGTTAATCATTTTATAAAATTCAAATTCAACCCTAAGGCGCGCAAAGAACATCCCTTTATATAATAGGACCGGGTACGTTGCCCCCACTCCCTCTGACCCGGCTCTTGCTTGTTAGCCATATGGCCAACTTGGCCTGGCCAAACCAAAAAAATAAGAGGGAGAGGGGAGGGGGGTAGAGAATACCAGTTCTGATTATAAAATGGAATTTGATGTGCGTCCTTTTCTCCACTGGATGGCAGTCTCACCCTATTGCCGACCGTTGTAACACTGTTGTGATTCCTCACATTGCCCAAGGCCCCAAGGTTACAATGTCTATGCCATCAGTTTAAATATGACCAAAACATTATTCTATGTATCTTTTTTTCACAACCTAAAGTTGACAGTTGATTATCCATTAACAATCACAATCATGATTACCGAACCAGTGACCCTGAGAATCTTCAAGATATAGGATCAGGTAAGCTCGATTAAGTCATTTGTTTACCTTCATTTTATTTACCCAGCTATGTCAGATGGGAATGGGGGGCATCCTCAAAACAATGTGATGACAACCATCCTGCATTGTGGAGCCTCTTTCCCAGAGGGGATAGAGTCATCTCCTGAAGATGCTGTGAGTGCACAACGCCACATTGTACTGCCTGGATGTCTTTGTGCCCCCATCCTCTTCAAAGGACTTCCTTAGGGTGACATCAGTCAGGGTGTTGGTCCCTTCAAGGTACCTTCTTCTCTTTGTTGTTAGCAAGGCTCTCCACTCCCCATGTCCCTCTAGTCTACTTAACCCATCCCATACCATTTGGACACAAGACACAAATACATTACCATTTCCTTTGCACTCCTTTGAGAATAGTTTGGGATGATCAATGAACAGCAGTGAACTGTTTCCTCTTTTTAATACATCTTCTCTATCTTGGGCATGTATCAGCATATTTTCCATCCTCCCCCTCTTCCTCCATCCTCCCCCTCTCCAGCTTCCTAAGATTGACACAAAGGAGCAACAAAATATTAGAACAGTGGTAACAAAACAAAAAATGTACATCCAAGATCCTTTAGTGTGCCTTGAGACGGTGGTTTATACTTGTGGCAGTTAACTTCATAACAATCATAGGAATGGAAAGAAAATTGTGGGGAGTGATAAAAGTGTGTACCTGCTCAGGTAGATACAGATGAACAATGGAGAATGCTGCCACAAACAGGATGTGTGGGGTGGACGTCTGTGAGGTAACATGGTTTGTGTCCCAAATGGCACCCCACTGGGATCTAGTCAAATGTAGGGAATAGGGTGTCATTTGGGATGCATACACAGGCTGTGGTGTTGTCATATGTGGGAGTGAAGTTCTTGCGCCAGTGATGGAGGTGAGTCTGTTGTCAGCTCTGAGTGCACAGGGAAAACAACCTTTTCACATGTAGGTATTATGGGCTCAAGACTTCAAAGTAGGAGAATCTGATTTCATGAGGCATTCTGTGGCCTAAAATGCAGGATCATTCCTATGATGAGTGTGTGGGATTGTGTTATTGCGTGGGTGTTCATTTGTATATGTGTACATTTTTTGGGTGTAGAGAGAGAGAGAGAGAGAGAGTTGTGGTTGCCTGTCAGGGGATTCCCATGCTGGTTCTCTGATTGAAAATCATTTAAGGACTTCTGTCATCAACAAAGGAAAATATATGGAATTTCAGAGATCAAAGTGCCCTGCCTCTTTACTGACGGCAAACCCTTACTCACTCTACTACCTCTGGCCAATACAATGCTATTGTATCCCTCTTAAAAGGTAAGGCATCTAGAAAAGTTTTTCCCAGGACTTTGGGGTCAACTCTTTTATTACCTTAGACTAACTTTTATTACTCACAGTTATACCCAATTTCATAACCTCAACCTGACCTGATCTCACCCATAAATTAGATATATGTATGCACCAGCAACTGGCATAGTATTTTGACATGCCTGAGCCTGTGTTGTGTGCAGACACGTTGAGGCTTGTTACTTATGTGGGACCCTTTGGTGATGATCAGCCATACCATACTTTATCATGTTGTCCAACACCTGTACTGATAGCTACCACTAATGTAAGTTTAAAGGGTCAATCTGGGATTGGTACATTTATTCCTGGACTTTTAAATTAATGATATATACCCATTGATTCTTGAAGAATATAAATGCCTCATGAGTTTAGTTAAAATGTAGTACCAATGTCATACTATAATTTTCATCACATAGCTGGTGAGTCCTTGCATCCAGAGCTCTGTCAATGAATTTGAGAGTTTACATTTCTTCAGCCCCCTCGGGTTATTACCAAGACAGTGGCGGAGTGACCACTTTGTTGTTGTTTAAACTGCAGATTGCCCCTGTAAGGCTTTCTGTGTAACTTTTTTGCAATACTAGTTTGTGCCTGCACTGCCTATGAGAGAAATCCTTCACATGGGATAGCAAAATCATCTTCCCATTAGATTTTATTGAAGGTTCAACAGTTTCTGTTTATTTAGTAATGGAGTCTAATTTGCATTCATACTGTACATATATCATCATCTGAATTATTGCATTATTCAAGATTACCTGATAAACATTTTGTTCATATGGTAGATATTCCTACAGAGTTGCCAGGGTGAAAATATAATTGTTGACTGACCAGTTCCTCTTATTTGACGAGTTTCGATTAAATGTTTGGTAAATGGGTTTGTAGAGGATACCTCGTGAGGCACACTGAGCCAAGCACGATCCCCATTAATGTAATGTAAAGTATAGATTATATGTATGTGTTTATGCCTGCCTCACACTCGAACATTTCATAAAAGTCAGACATAACTTATGTGTGTGTATATATATATATATATACACACCTTTATAGGTACCTGTTAGTGAAAAACAAGAATTCAGCTCAGCATCACTCTCTGAAAAACATTAATTTACTGTGGAGAGGTTGCATTTCCAGAGGTGGATATAAAAATGTCACAGCCCATACAAGAGAGACATCATGTGCAGCCTCCCATGGGCTGGGACACAGACATCTGAACTGTTGAAGGTTTTTGGATAGAACTGCTAACTCTCCAGTCACCCTGTCCGAAAAGAGTTGTGGGAGCTACGGTGTTTCAGCCCTGTAAACCAGTGGTCCGGCCTGAATTCCACACTTAGGGATCGTAAAAAATGTGAATTACTACTGCTCTGCTAATCCATTTTTAATGGTGGAACATTTCTGCACTGGCTACAGTATCATAGTCTCCTCGAGTTTGACTAGCAGCAATCTCCACTCTTATGAGTAATTGGTTGTTTTTGCCTCAACAGAGGAACAGACCAGACTATAACATCAGTAACATCAATGATCGGAGACGATTATAGTAGCTCCCAAGTAGAGGATGAATCCAAAAGAGAATGCTGTAATTGTCATTTATAAAATTGGTTGTTTCGATCCTGGATTCTAATTGATTGATAGCAGGGAGTTAATCACGACAGTCCCTGGGTAATGCCTGTTAACAGTTCCATTTGAATAATCAATGCACATGCACTGTCTCAGCCCAGCCAGGCAATTCATAAACATAACTAATAAACAAACTTAATCTCTACACATTATTTCCCCATGCTTCTAGCATTTGGTTTTCAACAGTAGGGATTTGTTTTACCTCTCTTGGGTAGGGGGCAGTATTTTGAATTTTGGATGAATGAGGTGCCCAATGTAAACTGCCTGTTACTCAGGCCCAGAAGCTACGATATGCATATGCATGGTAGTATTGGATAGAAAACACTCTAACGTTTCCAAAACTGTTCAAATAATGTCTGTGAGTATAACCGAACTGATATGGCAGGCAAAAACATGAGGAAAATCCATCTAAGAAGTGGGATATTTTTGATGTGGGTACTTTTATATTGAATGCCTATACAGTATCTGTTGGGTTAGAACCTAGATTGCAGTTCCTATGGCTTCCACTAGTTGTCAACAGTCTTTAGACATTGTTTCAGGTTTGTATTCTGAAAAGTGAGGAAGAATGAGACCATTCTTTCAGTGGACTCTAGAATGAACCAGAGCTGTTTTGCGCGTGTGACCGATTGCTCGCCGTTCATGGTTTATCCTTTCTATTGAAGACGCTATTGTCCGGTTGAAATATTATCCATTATTTAGGCAATAGACAACCTGAGGATTAATTATAAACATTGTTTGACATGTTTACCGGTACTATTAGGATGTATTCGTCTGCATGTCGTGAACGCCTTTGAGCCAGTGGATTACTGAACTAAACACGCCAACAAAACAGAGTTTTTGGGACATAGAGGGACCTTATCGAACAAAATAAACATTTATTGTGTAACATGGACTCTTGTTACTGCAAACATATAAGATCATCAAAGGTAAGTGATAAATTTTTTTGCTATTTCTGACTTTTGTAATTTGTTTTTCTTGGTTGTAAAATGTTTGTATGCTTTTGTAAGCGGGAGCTTTCCTCAGATAATCGCTTTCGCCGTAAAGCCTTTTTGAAAGTTAATCTTTAAGCTGATGTATAAAACTTCTGTTTTTATGAATGTTTAATTTGACTATTTCTGTATTTTGAATTTGGCGATCTGCAATTTCACCGGATTTTGGCCAGGTGGGGCGCTAGCGTCCTGCCCATATTAAACCTGACTCTACGACCAGTGCAACAATGTTGTGTTTTGTTTGATCTCCACCGTGTCCGAACAAGACTGACACCTTCTCTGAGCAAGGCAAATTCATTTTTTAGGATCATTATAATGAATAAAGCCAAAGAAATTGCGATGAGACAAAGGTAAACCAATGAAAATGCACATAGTTTGCTGTCATTTCAGCTGCTTGTTGTGCTTGTGTGTTAGCTTTAGTTGGCTAGCTAGCAAAGGAGAAGTATCCAGTCGCATGACAATCTTTTTAGCTTAGAATTAACAACCAGTCCGCTTAGCTAGCAACCATCCCAATAGAGCAGAAGACCAGCCAGCTTGAATAGCAACTTCAGAATCTAAGAACTAACGGCTGGCTTTTGACCGAACAATATAATCTGGTAGACGGACAAAATGAAGCAAATTTACTCATCAAAATATATAGTATTTTTTGAAAATGAAAACATGTCTTACGTCCTCCCGAAACACGACCCAAACAAGCCGCACTGCCTCTTGACATAATACCCGCTTAACAACGAAGCCAGCCACACCAATGTGTTTGGAGGAAACACCGTACACCTGGCAACCATGTCAGCGTGCATGCGCCCGGCCCGCCACAGGAGGCTCTAGAGCACGATGGGACAAGGACATCCCTGCTGGCCAAACCTTTCACTAACCCCGATGACGCTGGGCCGATTGAGCTGTAACAGAGGCTGGACTCGAACCAGGATCTCTAGTGGCACAGCTAGAAACTGCGATACCTTCACGTTTTTTGCAACCGTTTTATTAAAACAATAAGGCACTTGAACCGATGGATTATTGTGAATAACACGCTGCTAAGGGCTGTTTCGCAAGTTTCTCCTAAGAACAACCCTTAGTTATGTGCTTTTCTAATGATAATCCCTGGGTTCTCATGCCTTAATGCTTAAATAACCACAATGACATCGGTATAAAGATGGCGCCGACAGACATGGCAGCTCTGCTTCTTGCTCCTAAGCAACTTTGCAGTATTTCTTCTTTTTTTGTGTAATTTCTTACGTTTCTTACATTATTTAGCCCAAATTTTTTGTGTTATTACATACAGCTCAAAATAACTTTTGGATATCAGAGGTAACTCACGGTTTCTTCGTACCCCCCAGGGCAATTTAACTTATCCCAGAGTGTCACGGCTGATGAAAGGAGCGGACCAAGGTGCAGCGTGGTGAGCTTACATGTTCTTTAATTAAGAAAAATACGCAGAACAAAACAATACACACTACAAAACAAACCCGTGAAGCTTAAGGCTAAGTGCCATAAAGAAAGTAAACTTCCCACAAACACAGGTGGGAAAAAGGGTACCTAAGTACGGTTCCCAATCCGAGACAACGATAGACAGCTGTCCCTGATTGAGCACCATACCCGGCCAAAACATAGATAGAAAATCATAGAAACACAAAACATAGAAATGCCCACCCCAACTCACACCCTGACCAAACCAAAATAGTGACATAAAAAGGATCTCCAAGGTCAGGGCGTGACACAGAGGCTTCTCCAAGTTTCCCGACGGCTGAGAAGAGGTATTCAAAGTGGACCATCCACTGCTTCCGAGTATATTACTAACTAATGTTCAGTCTCTGGATAATAAAGTAGACGAGCTCAGGGCGAGGATCTCCTTCCAGAGAGACAGGGATTGTAACATACTCTGTTTCACAGAATCATGGCTCTCTCCGGATATACAGTCCCTGCCATTACAGCCAGATTGGTTCCGGGTACATTGCCCAGATAGAAATAAAGAACTCGATGGGAAATAGAATGGCGGTGGTATATATTTAATGATTAACTACTCATGGTGTGATTGTGATAACGTACAGAAACTCAAGTCCTTTTGTTCGCCCGACCTAGACTACCTCACCATCAAATGCCGACCGTCTTACCTCACAGGAGAATTCTCTTCGGTTATAGTCACAGCCATGTCTATTCTCCCTGAAACCGATACCACGACAGCCCTCAAGGAACTACACTGGACTTTGTGCAGACTGGAACCGACATTTCCTGAGGTTACAATTATTGTAGCTGGGGATTTTAACAAAGCAAATTTGAGTGTAGTACTCATGCTGGAAAAACTCTTGACCACATGCTACTCCCCCTTCCGGGATGCCAACAAGGCCCTCCATTCGGCAAATCTTCCTATAGGCAGAAACTTAACAAGGAAGAACCGGTGGTAAGGTCTATTCAATGCTGGTCTGGCCAATCGGAATTCATGATTCAAGATTATTTTGATCACACGGATATGTCCCGGGTAGCCTCTGAGAATAACATTGATGTACACACAGACACGGTGACTGAGTTCATCAGGAAGTGTATAGGGCATGTTGCCCTATTAAAACCAGAAACCATGGGTTAGTCTGGGTAGCCATTTGATTAGATGTTAAGTAGTCTTATGGCTTGGGGGTAGAAGCAGTTTAGAAGCTTCTCAGACCTAGACTTGGTGCTCCGGTACCGCTTGCCGTGCAGTAGCAGAGAGAACAGTCTATGACTAGGGTGGCTGGAGTCTTTGACAATATTTAAGGCCTTCCTCTGACACCGCCTGGTATAGAGGTTCTGGATGGTAGGAAGCTTGGTCCCAGTGATGTCTTGGACCGTACACACTACCCTCTGTAGTACCTTGAGGTCGGAGGCCGAGCAGTTGCCATACCAGGCAGTGATGCAACCAGTCAGGTTCATCTCGATGATGTAGCTGTAGAACCTTTTGAGGATCTGAGGACCATGGCCAAATCATTTCAATCTTCTGAGGGGGAATAGGTTTTGTCGTGCCCTCTTCATGACTCTCTTCGTGTGCTTGGACCATGTTAGTTTGTTGGTGATGTGGACACCAAGGAACTTGAATCTCTCAACCTGCTGTTGATGTTGGAGTCGTGCCTGGCCGTGCAGTCATGAGTCAACAGGGAGTACAGGAGGGGACTGAGAACGCACCCCTGAGGGGCCCCCGTGTTGAGGATCAGTGTGGGGGTGGGTTGTTACCTACTCTTACCACCTGGGGGGTGGCCTGTCAGGAAGTCCAGGATCCAGTCGCATAGGAAGGTGTTTAGTCCCAGGTCCTTTGCTACGTGATGAGCTTTTTAGGGCACTATAGTGTTGAATGCTGAGCTGTAGTCAATGAATAGCATTATCACATAGGTCCTTTTGTTCAGGTTTGAAAGGGCAGTGTGGAGTGCAATATCTGTGCATAATCTGTGGATCTGTTGGGATGGTATACAAAATGGAGTGGGTCTAGGGTTTCTGTGATAATGGTGTTGATATGAGCCATGACCAGACTTTCAAAGCACTCATGGCTACAGATGTGAGTTCTAATGGTTGGTAGTAATTTTGGCAGGTTACCTTAATGTTCTCGAGCACAGGAACTATGGTGGTCTGCTTGAAACATGTTGGTATTACAGACTCAGACAGGGAGAGGTTGAAATACACTTGCCAATTGGCCAGCACATTCTCAGAGTACACATCCTGGTAATCTGTCTGGCCCTGCGACCTTGTGAATGTTGACCTATTAAAGGTCTTACTCACATCGGCTGCGGACAGCGTGATCACACAGTCGTCCGGAACAGTTGATGCTCTCATGCATGTTTCAACGTTACTAGCCTCGAAGCGAGCTTAGAAGTAATTTAGCTTGTGTGGTAGGCTTGTGTAACTGGGCAGATCTTGGTGGTGCTTCCCTTTATAGTCTGTAATAGTTTGCAAGCCCTGCCAAATCCGACGAGCTTCGGAGGTGGTGTAGAACGATTAAATCTTAATCCTGTAATGATGCTTTGCCTGTTTGAAGGTTCATCGGAGGCTATAGTGGGATTTCTTATAAGCTTCCCGCTCCTTGAAAGCGGCAGCTCTACCCTTTAGCTCAGTGCGGATGTTGCCTGTAATCCATGGCTTCTTCGTCCGCTTTGAGGATAACACAGTGCCACCAACGTGGCCCGCTCCCAAGGACTGTGGTCTTTAGTTGTCCGTGGCTGACATGAGTAAAACATTTATGCATGTTAACCCTCGCAAGGCTACCAACCCAGACGGTATCCCTAGCCGCATCCTCGAGCATGTGCAGACCAGCTGGCTGGAGTGTTTACGGACATATTCAATCTCTCCCTATCCCAGTCTGCTGTCCCTACTAGCTATAAGATGTTCACCATTGTTCCTGTACCCATGAAATCAAACTGAACTAAATGACTATGGCACTCACTTCTGTCATCATGAAGTGCTTTGAGAAGCTAGTAAACATTTTCACACGTACCAAAAAATGGGTTTGATCATTCTACAGTCGTCCCTATAGGGTACGCTCAAACCAGTGTGATTAGAACACTTATTTAGAACGTCCAGTTTCAATTGACACAACAAATCAGCATTTGTGCCTGCCAGACTGTTTTTTCACAGAAACATTTTGCACAAACACAGTCCTTACAAAGTTATGTCCAGAATGTGACCAGTTTATTTTTGCATGCAATGTTTAGACATTCATAGAAGTACCTACAGCATGACACAATCATCCAAACTAGATTTGTCCTAGCGCTAAATGAGGAAAGATTGACTTAACACAAGCGGTCATATTTCTGCACACAAAATTCTGGAGATTTTCATAAAGTCTGACAATGAGTCTGTGTATTAACTTTTTATGGCTGCAGGGGCAGTATTGAGTAGCTTGGATGAAAAGGTGCCCATTGTAAATGGCCAGCTCCTCAGTCTCAGTTGCTAATATATGCATATTATTATTAGTATTGGATAGAAAACACTCGGAGGTTTCTAAAACTGTTTGAATTATGTCTGTGAGTATAACAGAACTCATATTGCAGCCAAAAACCTGAGAAATTCCACTTCCTGTTTGTATTTTTTCCAGGGGTGGCAGATTTTCAACCAAGCTCTCATTGAAATTACAGCGAGATATGGATGAGTTTACTTCCTACGCCTTCCACTAGATGTCAGCAGTCAATAAAACTTTGTCTGATGACTCTAATGTGAAGGGGAGTCGATTGAGACAGGAAATAGTCACCAGTGCCACGAGTTGACCATTCTTTCACCATGCGTGTTCACAGGGGAAGGACCTGCGTTCCACCGGTCATCTGAAGTCATTCTAATTCTCCGGTTGGAACGTTATTCAAGATATATGTAAACAACAAAAAGATTGATTCAGTACATCGTTTGACATGTTTCTACTGACTTATGGAACTTTTGGACATTTAGTCACGTTATAGTGGACGCGCTTTGTGACTTTGGAATTGTTTACCAAACAAGCTAACCAAAGTAGCTAATTGGACATAAATAACGGACATTTTCAAACAAATCAAGCATGTATTGTGGACCTGGGATTCCTAGGACCACATTCTGATGAAGTTCATCAAAGGTAAGGAAACATTTATTGTATTTTCTGGTTTCTGTTGACTCCAACATGGCGGCTAATTTGGCTTCTGTTCTGAGCGCCGTCTCAGATTATTGCATGTGTTGCTTTTTCCGTAAACTTTTTTTGAAATCTAACACAGCGGTTGCATTAAGGAGAGGTATATGAACTTTATCAAACAAAACATGCACGTATTGTGTAACATGAAGTCCTATGAGTGTCATCTGATGAAGATAATTCAAGGTTAGTGATTAATTTTATCTCTATTTCTGCTTTTTGTGAATGCTGTATTTCGCTGGAAAATGGCTGTGCTTTTTGTGGTTTGGTGGAGACCGAACATAATCGTTTGTAGTGCTTTCGCTGAAAAGCCTATTTGAAAGCTGAGACTTTGGTGGGATTAACAACAAGATTAACTTTAAAATGATATAAGACACATGTATGTTTTAGGAATTGTAATTATGAGATTTCTGTGGTTTGAATTTGGCGCCCTCTATTTTCACTGGTAGTTGTCATATAAATCCCGTTACCGGGATTGCAGCCATAACAAGTTAAAGTCAGGAATCGGATTCTGACAGTGACAGAGGAGCTGCCCCCCAACCTTGTAGCCATTGAGTACCCTGAATCTGAGGACCCCTTGTCCATTTTCGAAGTCCCAGGTCCCTTTGAATAGCCTGCTGGTGATGGAGGCAGACCGACAGTGGATGCAATACTTGAGTTCTGTGGTAGCTGGAAGGCCGCCAGCCAGTTCAACCCTCCTGGCCCTGCTGTTTGCTTTGAAGCGTCCCAGTCTGGAGAGAAAAGCCCCTTACTATTTCCCTCTGAGGCAGAGTGCTTCAAGCTGTTTGTGACAGGGGAGCTGGTGGGAGACATTGTAGAGGAGACCAATCATTATGCCTTGGAGCTACAGGAGAAGAGAGAGCCAGAAGTGAGGGGGAACTTGCTAAATGGGTGACAACCGTCCTTCTCATGGGAATAGTAAAGAAGAACTCCCTGAGAGAATACTGGAGCACAGATCCTATGTTTGCAACTCCCTTCTTTGTCACCCTCTTTTTCCAAGACTGTTTCTTTGTTCTGCTGCGATGCGTGCCTTTTGCCAACAATACTACTGCCAACCTAAATGACCCGTTACACAAAACATGAAGTGTTCTTATCAGCCTGACATCAGCATTTGGTCAGGTCTTTGTGCCATACAAGGACCTATGCATTGAGGAGTCCATGAAGTTATGGAGGGGTAGGCTGGCATTCTGTCAATATATTCCCTCCAAAAGGCACAGGTTTGGGGTCAAGTTCTTTGTCATGTGCAACGTGAAGACAGGATTTGTCCAGGACATTATAGTCTACACAGGGTCCACCACTGACATCCAACATTATCAGGGGCTTGGGGTGTCTGGGTCCATGGTGATGACCATGCTGGCTCCTCATCTCGACAAGGGACACACTTTGTATGTGGACAATTGGTACAGCAATCACACACTCTTCCAGCATCTGCTCTCGAACAGCACAGGGACTTGTGGCACAGTCAGGTCAAACAGGAAAGGGATGCCGGAATTCGGATGCAGGAATATGCAGAGAGGGTAGGTGGAGTTCAAGGAGAAGGTCAACAACTGGCAGTAAAGTGGCATGACAAACGAGACGTCCATGTCCTCTCTACTGTCCATACAGCAACACAGGGAAGGTGGACCACCTGAAGGGAGAGAGAAATATCAAACAAGACTGTGTGCTAGATTATAACCTCAAAATGGGGGCAGTGGATAAGGCGGACATGATAAACAGCTTTGTGGAATGCACTCAGAAAACTTCCATGTGGTATAAGAAGATATTTTTTCCATCTGATCGACACTGCTGTCCTCAATGGCCACATAGTTCACCGCCAACTAACAGGTGAGATGATTAGCGAAGAAAGCATTTTTTTTGTAATTGGACGTACAGTTCACATACAGTTCCATATTGTGATTATAGTGACTTTCTCACCCACCTACCCACTGCGTCACTATCCTCTCCCTTCCCACATCATCCCCACTCCCCCATAGGTAAAGTAATTACCTACCAAAAGTACAGAGAACACCTCATGAGAGAGCTGCTAGAGGAGCACCACAACCCTCGGCGCCCATACACTGGGGGATGTCCTGCTGCAGACAATCCCCTACGCCTCACTGCACTGTATTTTCCCTGCAAAGTCCCTCAAACTGCTGCTCAAGGTAATCGCACACTGCAAAGTCTGCCTGTCTGAAACCAGGAGAAAGAAGCAGAGGTTGACAAAGTACATGTGTTCAGCTTGTGACACAGCTCTGTGTTTCACCATGCTTTGGAGAGTATCATATGCTCAAGCACGATTGAGCACATTTGCAGCAATTACTGACTGACTGACCTGACAGGTGTCTTTGAGAGCATCCTGGCAGGTCAGTACAGGTGCATCAAAGCTGGGACAGAGAGACTAAAAAACAGGTTCTATCTCAAGGCCATCAGACTAACCGGCTACCTCCCGGTTACTCAACTCTGATGCCCCATATTCATAGACATAGAATCACTGATTACTTTATAATAATGTTGCACTAGTCACTTTAATAATGTTTACATACTGCTTTACTCATTTCATATGTATATACTGTATTCTATTCTACTGTATTTTGTTCAATGCCACTCTGACATTGCTGATCCAAATATTTATATATTTCTTAATGCCATTATTTTACTTTTAGACTTGTGTGTATTGTTGTGAATTGTTAGATACTACTGCACTGTATGTGACTAACATTTGAATGTATTACATTTATATACGAGTGAGGATACACCAGTCACCTCTTAATGATTGTGATAGCACAATAGAGGAAATTGCAGGCTTATGTTTTCAATATGTGCATATTTAGGCAAGATTGTACTTGAAGTTGCCCTTAGTCCATGCTGCTATCTTATAACCATTGATTCTAGCTGTACATGATAACTGCGAATAAGGTATTTGTTTCAAATAAATAACTATTTGTCCTGTCTGTCTGCCCAAACAATGTCTCATGAGTGTAACTGAACTGTTATATGACTAGAGAGAAAAGGGCAAAGTGAGAGCAAAAATTATTCAGTTATCCTCCTTTTTGGAGTTCAGTTTACAATCAGAGAAGAGGTCGAGTGGAAAAGAGATGTGTGGTCCATCACTTCAGGAGGCAGGTACTGTAGGTACCTGGCACTCGCTTGCAGGCCTTGTCTGGTACTCCTAACAAGGGAAGGGCGGGGAGTTTGTCCGAGATGAAAGTGAAGTTGTATTGTTCCGCTGTCATTGTAAATTGCAACACATATTTGTTGCCCTTTGTCTTGTGTGCATTGTTTTTGTATGTTTATCAAGATGATGGCAAGGACTTAATTAAAAGCTGTGCTGCAACTAGATTTGGAAAGAGGGGGAAAAAAGGAAAACCTGCCCTTGCATTAAGAGGGGTGGCTGTTTTTCTGGAGTGAGTTTCTCCACATACGCTGGAGAGTTGGGACACTTAGGACATACAAATGGAAACACAAAAGCCTCCTTTACACACATGGTTATATTTAGGTGGAGAAGTAAAGTTGCGGGACATGTAAGACACACACATGAAAACACAAAAGCCTCATTTACACACAGGGTTATATTCAGGTGGAGACACAAAGTGGCTTTGTATAAACTAAAGCTCCACAACATCCACCTCTTTGGCAGATAATAAGCTATATGCTATTTCATATACAGTGGGGCAAAAAGTATTTAGTCAGCCACCAATTGTGCATGTTCTCCCACTTAAAAAGATGAGAGAGGCCTGTAATTTTCATAATAGGTACACTTCAACTATGACAGACAAAATGAGAGAAAAAAAATCCAGAAAATCACATTGTAGGATTTTTAATGAAGTTATTTGCAAATTAAGGTTGGAAAATAAGTATTTGGTCAATAACAAAAGTTTATCTCAATACTTTGTTATATGCCCTTTGTTGGCAATGACAGAGGTCAAACGTTTACTGTAAGTCTTCACAAGGTTTTCACACACTGTTGCTGGTATTTTGGCCCATTCCTCCATGCAGATCTCCTCTAGAGCAGCGATGTTTTGGGGCTGTTGCTGGGCAACACAGACTTTCAACTCCCTCCAAAGATTTTCTATGGGGTTGAGATCTGGAGACTGGCTAGGCCACTCCAGGACCTTGAAATGCTTCTTACGAAGCCACTCCTTCGTTGCCCAGGCGGTGTGTTTGGGATCATTGTCATGCTGAAAGACCCAGCCACGTTTTATCTTCAATGCCCTTACTGATGGAAGGAGGTTTTCACTCAAAATATCACGATACATGGCCACATTCATTCTTTCCTTTACAAGGATCAGTCATCCTGGTCCCTTTGCAGAAAAACAGCCCCAAAGCATGATGTTTTCACCCCCATGCTTCACAGCAGGTATGGTGTTCTTTGGATGCAACTCAGCATTCTTTGTCCTCCATACACGACGAGTTGTCATTCTCCCAATCTTCTTCTGGATCATCCAAATGCTCTCTAGCAAACTTCAGATGGGCCTGGACATGTACTGGCTTAAGCACGTCTGGCACTGCAGGATTTGAGTCCCTATCAGTGTTACTGATGGTAGGCTTTGTGACTTTGGTCCCAGCTCTCTGCAGGTCATTCACTATGACATTCACCACCCCCCGTGTGGTTGTGGGATTTTTGCTCAGCGTTCTTGTGATCATTTTGACCCCACGGGGTGAGATCTTGCGTGGAGCCCCAGATCGAGGGAGATTATCAGTGGTCTTGAATGTCTTCCATTTCCTAATAATTGCTCCCACAGTTGATTTCTTCAAACCAAGCTGCTTACCTATAGCAGATTGGTCTTCCCAGCCTGGTGCAGATCTACAATTTTGTTTCTGGTGTCCTATGACAGCTCTTTGGTCTTGGCCATAGTGGAGTTTGGAGTGTGACTGTTCGAGGTTGTGGATAGGTGTCTTTTATAATGATAAAAGTTCAAACAGGTGCCATTAATACAGGTAACGAGTGGAGGACAGGGGAGCCTCTTAAAGAAGAAGTTACAGGTCTGTGAGAGCCAGAAATCTTGCTTGTTTGTAGGTGACCAAATACTTATTTTCCAGCATAATTTGCAAATAAATTCATAAAAAATCCTACAATTAGATTTTCTGGATTTTTTTTCTCATTTTGTCTGTCATAGTTGAAGTGTACCTAAGATGAAAATTACAGGCCTCTCTCATCTTTTTAAGTGGGAGAACTTGCACATTTGGTGGCTGACTAAATATTTTTTTGCCCCAGTGTAGACTCCTAGGGGATGTAAAAATGTTTGGCTTGTAGCAATACTATCAACAGCTACAAGTTTGGTTGGAAATTATGAGGAAAAGGCTTTGGGCTCTGTCTCTGTAGGTGTGTGATTTTTAAGAACTGTCTTTATTTGCAGAATCAATTGAAGTTTTCCCCCTCTGGGCCCGCGCACCTGCATCAAATATCACAGAAGTGCCTAAGGGCAGCTTTAGGATCCATCCATCTGTGCAGAGACATCACCCATCAAGATGTGTGGACTCACACAGCCGCCAAGGCCTTTAACTCTACTGCCCACTTCCGACCCCCCATTTCCCCAGCCCATTCAGAACTGTAACAAGGTGAGGTCTTGCTTTGGCAATGAATATTGTGTTCAGCCTCACTGGCACCCCAACTCTAAACAGCCTGGAGATCTTTCCAGCAAACATGTCCTCATTGGCACAATGTGGGCCTAATGCAGGGTTAAAATATTGTCCCCACATAGGACATTACAGGGGTACAGAGATGGGGTAGTCATTTATCATGTTTTATACTATTATTGCACACAGAGTGAGTCCTTGCAACTTATTATGTGACTTGTTTGGCACATTTTTACCCCTGAACGTATTTAGTCTTGCCATAAGAAAGGGCTTGAATCAAGACATTTCAGTTTTACATTTTAAATGAATTTGTTAACATTTCTAAAAACATAATTCCACTTTGACATTACGGGGGTATTGTGTGTAGATCCGTGACACAATACCACAGTTTAATCCATTTTGAAATAAGGCTGTAACACAACATGAGGAAAAGTCCAGGGGTGTGAATAATTTCTGAAGGTACTATAAAAGTTAAATGTTTCTCATGAACTTATCTAAGTCCTTTTACGGACTTCATAATTGGCACCACACAGTTTTTGTTGACATCACAAAACAGAACACGAACTGGAACGACACTCCCAGTAACAGTTGAACAAAAATAACTTGTAAACTTAAAAAAGATAATTACGAGATAATAAATGGTGTCAGCTATTTTTCATCTTGTATTATTATTTTTTACTTAATTAAGAACACCAAATAAAATAAAATTGTATTTATAACATGCACCGAATAAAACAGGTGTAGACCTTACAGTGAAATGCTTACTTACAATCCTTTAACCAACAATGCAGTTTTAAGAAAACATAGATAAGTATTTTTTTTTATAAAAACAACAAATTATTAAAAAGCAGCAGTACGGGGGATCACGTGACCCTTGAACGAGATGGCCGCATGAACTAAGAGCTCCGCACAAGTAGCTTCCAATTCCCAATCTTACCTCCACTCCAAGTTCACACTCATTTAGCTTTAGCAAGAAAAAGTCATGGCGGCTACAAAAGGCGACACTACAGGTGACATTTTTACCCGGACTCGAGTATTAGCGACTGAAAAAGCCTCCAAGAAGAAGCTAGCTTCAGAAAAAACCCCACGAGGCACAACGAATGCCAACCTCGCACTCTGTCGAAGACATCCTTTCTGAGTTGAGATCCCAACGTACAGAACTAAACACTAAATTAGATGCCATTAATTCTCAGCTCAGTGCAATAGGGGGCAAGGTGACAATCCTGGAAAACGCTTTGCCTGACATCAACAACAAGATAACCATAAACGCGGGGCGCATGGACGAGGCAGAGGGGCGAATCCTATCCATGGAAAACTTATTGACAGATGCCATGGAAACAATAGCATATGCTAAAAAGAAAATCGAGCATCTGGAAGAGAAAACAGAGGACCTGGAAAACAGGGGGCGAAGGAATAATTGTGTTCTATTCAATCTGGGCGAAAAATAAGAGGGAAACATGCCACTGATCCGCTACCTGCAAGACAAACTTCCCGAGTGGCTCCACCTGCCCACCGACAGGCCCATAGAACTCGAGAGAGCTCACCGAGCACTGAGGCCCCCACCAGCAGCCAGACAACCAGCGCGCCCAATCACCATACGTTTCCTGAGATTCACCGACAAGGAACGAGTCCTACAGCCGGCGAAAAACAACACCATCACAGTGGGAAACGCCAAACTCGCTTTACACCAGGACCTGTCAGCTGGAATACGCCGAAAGCGCCGAGAATTTGACGAAGTGAAGAAATACTCCATTGACCGAGGCATCTTCAGGGGATTCAAATACCCAAACGAGCTCAGGATTCTTCACCAGGGAGCCTTGCGACACTTCAAAACTCCCGAAGAGGCAAAACGTTTTTTGAAAGACAATCCTGGCCAATGAGAAACAGACCAATGACTAAATGCGATTAATGCCATTACTAAAGGAGGTAAGACGACATATAGCCGATATCCAGAGATCCACCCCCTAAATGTCATTATAGCCGTCCAATTTATATTTATTGTCTTTTAACTGAGAGGGATGGGCTGTATAGCCTAACCTAGGCCTACTAATGTTTCAGCCTACTTTTATTTCCCTTTTTTTTTTGTTGCTATTATTACCTGGGGTTCCCTATGTCCCTTGGGGGAGGCATATGTAGGCTGGGCTATTGATTTTATTTTTTGCCCCTCTTTTACTGGGGTCTGGACGAGGGCAACTGTGTTATTTACTCAATGCGGGGTGGAGAGGATGAGGCATTTCTTTGGTGGGGAGAAGGAGACGTTGTGCGTTGCTAACTGTTCCCGGTTTTTGTTGTATTCGGAACACAGAATTGAGACTGAGCGGGGGGGTAATAGTTCCAACGGGATGTGTCGAGTTGTTTGGGAACTCGGCTGGGGTGTTCAGAGATTATTATTTTATGTACACCATTTATTTTCCTTTTATGTGAACGCAGCTGTAATTACTATCCACTTTTACCCAGCGATGACTTGCACTAAAGTTCGATTACTGCTCGATGACGATGACTAGTACCTTAAATCTATTGACATGGAACTGCCATGGTCTAGGACATGCAATAAAACGAAAAAAGATACTATGTGCTCTAAAAAAGGAAAAAGCAGACATTGCGCTATTACAAGAGACACACCTCTGTGATGCTGAACATGCCAAACTCCGCAGAGCTTGGGTGGGACAGGTGTATTTCTCATCTTTCAAATCAAACAGTAGAGGCACAGCCATGCTTATCCATAAAAATGTTCCATTCATAATTGACAAAAACATATCTGATCCGGAGGGGAGATTTATTTTGATAACTGGGTCACTATATGGTCAACCAATTACTATATTAAACATATACGCCCCTAACACAGATACTCCTGCCTTCATGTCAAAAATTATAACCCTGTTCAATGAGCATTGTGTCTCCTTTGGCGTGGTGGCCGGAGATTTTAATTGTACCCTTAACCCAACCCTAGACAAATCATCTCAAGTCCCCACCACAAATCCTAGATCTGCAAAGATGTTGAACTCTCTTACTAAAGAGATGGGACTGATAGATATCTGGAGAGAGAATAATAGCTCATCTATGGACTATACATACTACTCTAATGTCCATAACACCTACTCCCGTATAGATTACATTTTTATCCCAAAGAGTTTCATAAATTCAGCCACATGTACAATCGGACCCATAGCACTTTCAGATCACGCCTTTGTCCACCTCTGCTTTGACCTCTGCAAAAACATCCCGAGGTCAAAGAGCTGGAAATTCAACACCTCCATGCTATCAAATGACGAGTTCCATACATTGGTAACTACATGGATAGACAACTACACACAAGACAATAAAGACTCTCCTGTTTCTCCGGCCACAATGTGGGACGCTGCTAAAGCCACACTAAGAGGTCATCTAATTGCATATGCTTCCTCTAAGAAAAAAGCAATGGAAGCACACAGGCTAGATCTTGAGAGGGAGCTGGAATGCTGTGAAAAAATACATAAACAATCCCTAGACAGCACCTCCTGGAGTCATCTTAAAGCAGCCAAAGCCAAACTGAATTTGGACTACACTCGGGAGATAACTTTTTTAAAAATCTTTACTAAACAGAAATACCATGAGTATAGCAATAGGCCCAGTAGATTGCTTGCTTACCAATTAAAAAGGGAGCAGTCAGAGCGTACAATCATGGCTATCCGAACAGCAGAGGACGAGGTCACATATGACCCAAAAAAGATCAATTTAACTTTTCATGATTTTTACTGCAAACTGTATACCTCTGAGAGAAAACACACAGAGGCAGAACTCCACTCTTTCCTAGAGGGAATCTCGCTACCTAAACTATCAGAGACCGACCAGGAAGATCTCAACTCCCCCTTCACTCCTGAGGAGATCCTGGAGGCAATTACCTCCATGCCACCTAATAAGTCCCCAGGCCCAGATGGATTCCCCAGAGAGTTCTACAAAGCTTTTTGGCCCCAGCTCAGCCCTATCTTCATGCCAATGCTGGAGGATTTTTGCAAAAACGGAGTTCTCCCAGACTCAATGCACACAGCTCGCATTACAGTGTTGCTAAAAAAGGACAAGGACCCCCTATCCTGCTCGTCCTTCCGGCCCATAAGCTTGTTGGATTTTGACTATAAAATAATTACCAAATTGCTCGCCAAAAGACTAAACACTCTTCTTCCCAAAATAACAAAAGCGGACCAAACTGGATTTATTAGAGACAGATACTCTTCTGATAACATTCGCCGTCTTTTTGATATTATTGATCAAGTAAACGCACAAAAGACCCCTGTCCTGCTGGCTTCACTGGATGCTGAGAAGGCGTTTGACAGGATGGAGTGGAGCTTTCTGTTTTCAGTCTTAGAAAAGTTCAATATGGGCCCAAATTTTATTAAATGGATCAAATCACTATACTCTCATCCAAATGCCATGGTGACTACTAATGGACTGAACTCTGACAGATTCCCTCTGGAACGGGGCACAAGACAAGGGTGCTCGCTGTCCCTACTGCTCTACTTGTTGGGGGCGGAGCCTCTGGCAGAGCTGATAAGGAGCAATCCAAGTATTATGGGTGTTTCTGCAGGTGGCCTGCAGCACAAGATTTCGCTTTACGCGGATAATGTCTTGCTCTACATATCCAACCCTGAGAAATCCCTCCTTCTCATTTTAGACACAATTGCTCAGTATGGCAAGTTTTCAGGTTATAAGATTAATTTTAACAAATCCACTGTCTGCCCTCTCAATATTACACTCACCAGCTCTATGAAGACACTTTGTCCTTTCCAATGGAAAACACACGGGTTTCAATACCTCGGGATCTTCATAACACCAGATCTGAATAGCCTTTTTAAGGAAAATTATCTTCCACTCCTGGATCGAATCAAGAACGATCTCCAAACCTGGATCTCCCTCCCAATTAGCTTAGTAGGAAGAATTAATGTAATCCGTATGAACGTCCTCACTAGACTAAACTACTAATTTCAGATGCTCCCATGCTATCTCCCAGTTTCCTTCTTCAAAACAACTAACCAAAGCATCACCAAATTTATATGGGGCAATAAAAAACCTAGGATCAAGTTTTCCACTTTATCAAAACCTGAATCTAAAGGTGGTCTTGCCCTTCCCTCCCTTCAACTGTACTACTGGTCTGCCCAAATCCGCAACATGCTAACATGGATCACAAACAGACAAGAGTCAACGTGGATTCAGATAGAAGCCCAATCCTGTGGTTCATTGCCCTTAAGCTCAATTATATTCATTAATAACTTTAGTGAAGTGGGCAACATAGCCAAAACCTTTGCGATTTACAGCACCCTACTAGCGTGGAGGGACTGTAAGAAATACCTGGGCATTTCCTCCCAAATATGTTCTCACTCGCCTATAGTAGGCAACCCAGACTTGCCAAAAGCCCTGAGGGATGCCAACTTTAATCTTTGGCATACTCTAGGAATCAGGACCTTTTCAGACCTATTTCATCAGAAAACCACTACACTGAAATCCTTTCAAGAGCTCTGCAGTGAATTCGATGTGCCAAGATCCCATTTGTTTAAATATCTTCAAATTAGACATGTAATTTCCTCATTTACCTCCAAGAGGAGGTTTAGAACTCAGTTGAATGAAGTTGAAACTCTTCTTGTCACAGCACAATCCATTAAAGGCAAAATATCTTACATCTATAGACTCCTTTCTGAGAAAGGAAGCTCCTCCTTTACTCCTTTGAAAATAATCTGGGAAAAGGACCTTGGTCTGACTATCAGTGATGAGTTATGGGCGGAGGTTTGCGACAGGGTATACTGCTCCTCTACCAGTGTAAAAATGAAAGAATCTAATTACAAATTTTTGTACAAATTTTATTATACTCCTTTAAGACTCCATAGAATGAAAACAGATATGTCTCCTAACTGTAAAAGATGTACCTCTGAAAGTGGAACCTATATGCATGTATTTTGGAGCTGTAGGGAGATTGCCAGATTCTGGCAATCGGTACATACTGCTGCACAGAAAATACTAGATGTACAGTTTGATATGACCCCGTGTATCTATCTTCTTACTGCCCAGCAGGACTTTGTTCTTGATCCTGACAGAGAAAATTTGCTTATGACTATTACATACTTTGCTAAGAAATGTATTCTTCTATTGTGGGCCTCTAATACCCCTCCTACATTTAAAATGTGGATTGACCAGATTGTTGACTTTCTTCCTCTTGAAAAGCTCAATTATGACCTCCACAAGAGACAGCCCAAGTTTGATAGACTCTGGTCTCCACTATTCAACTATATTTCAAACTGGACAGAGTGAACGGGGTGACTAGGGAAATGCGCAGATACATGTTGTGTAAGGTACTGTAAAACCTAAAAACGAATTATTGGCCCGTCGTCTCAGCGAATGCTTGAAATAGCTGATAAGAACCTTGATAGTGCTGCTGCAAGTGTTATGTTTTTTTGTTTTTTTTTGTGTGTTTTTATTTTAATTTAGTTTTTGAGTACGTGTGCGTAGGTGTGTGTGTGTGTATGTATATGTGCGTATGTATGTACGTACATATGTGTGTATGTATGTATGTATGTATGTATATATATATGTACCAAGGAAAATATATAGATTAAGAAAAAGAAATGCTTTTATTTGACTTTATCATTCCTTTTAATTGTATTTTTATTTTTTCAAAAGTATTATTATTTTTTTATTTTTTATTTTTTTAAAGCCTGTCACATCTTTGAATGTGGAATGTGTTCTGTTGGTTGATTGAAAAACAAGAAAACTTAATAAAACTTTAAATTGAAAAAAAAGCAGCAGTACAATAACAGTAACATGAACATGAACATTATTTTCAAACCACGTCACCAAATATTCTAACAAGCCACGCTGCTGCCATTATGAAGTAACTGGGCATGGTGTGGGCTGGCCCATGTTGGACTGGTGTAGGCTTGCCCATGGTGGGCTGGTGTGTGCTTATTGTGGGATAGCCTGTGTTGGGCTGATGTGGGATTTGTGTGGGTTAGCCCCTGCCCACCTTGCTCACCAAATGGGTCATTTTTGCTGGGCATTATTGAGAGTTGCATAACATTTTTTTTATGATGTGGATGAATATGATGACAATGGTTATGATAATAATGTGACAATAATAGTGGTGGAAATAATGTTACTTTATACTTTGTCAGTTTTTATCCTTCTGATTATCTGAGAATAAACAGTACACACAATGGGACATCAATCAGGAGATCAAATGTACAGTAAAAACCAACCCTGACCCAGTCAATAGACCCACAGAGCCTCCCACCTGGGTTAATCCCTCTAGCTCTGTCCTCTCTGGGACCTCCACGTGTCCGGGGGTAGATGAACCAGACCCAGATTAAGATCTTCACGCCCACTGTGACCAATATTGACCGCCTAGTACGGACTTACCTGAACGTCCCACCCACTATGACCCATCCTAATTCCCCCTGGTTAGGACCCACCTGAACCTCACACCCACTGTGACACATCTTGACTCCTCCTGGTTAGGACCCGCCTGAACCTCACAACCACTGTGACCCATCCTGATCCCCTAGTACAGACTTACCTGAACCTCACACCCACTGTGACCGATCCTGATCCCCTAGTACGGACATACCTGAATCCTCACACCCACTGTGACAAATCCTCACTCCCCCTGGTAAGGAGTTACCTGTACCTCACACCCATTGTGACCCATCTTCACTCCTCTGGCTTGAACCCACCTGAACCTCACACCAACCCGCTGGCGACCAACACCAACAGGGCTGGCAAACATGGTACCAGATCTTCTGAAAAAGACAACGTTTCTAAGTGTATAATATTTTCTCTTCAGAAGTAAAGTCCAAGGAGACCGGTGCTCTGGCGACTAATCTGACAGTTGCTAGGAGCGTGTGTGTGTGTTTCATTAAACAAGTGGACCACACAAGACTGTTGCCACGTATTTCCATAAACATTTGAAATAAAAAGCAGCATCTGTAAAAGGTAGCAGATTATAGTTAGATCTTCTACAAACAAGGTTAAGCACAGTAAGAGAAACAGCTCTAATCCATTCAACAGGGACTAGCAATTAGCTCCCTCTTATCAAGAAGATGGTGAGGATTAAGCAAGGTACTAAGAAGATAATATGTGGAAAATGTGCATAAATTCCTCAGGCTTTCTCCTCGCCTATTTGAGGAACAACTGGTTGAGAACCTTCAATTGCAGTCGCAGGTTGGTAAAGTCCCTTTATACTGTCTGAATGATGATGTACCTTGACCAGGGCTTGACGTGGAACAGATAGCGAGGTGGAGTTTATGCTACAGCCCAGATTACTTTATTTACAATGGTGACGAGGAGAGGACTGGAATTTATCTCTGTTGATGCCCTATGGGAAATTCTATTCTGGTAAGAGCCTGACTCAGGTCTTACTTTGCCCCTTGTTCACCTTGTCCTGCCTGTATATCATCCATGGTAGTAAATAACAGTAGGAGACTACAGAGGACAGTTATATTGTAGATGTTTCCCCAGGAGACATCTAATTCTGGTCTTGCTGCTAGCATGTCATACAGTATTTTATCGTTACTGAGCTTTAACAGAATTAGAAATGTTGCTTGACGTCTGAGATGCCTTCACTGGTCATGCGTTTGGTATGTCTTTAGATACAAGCTGTAATCCCACCGGTATCATGTATCAGAGCAGGTATTTCAATAGCATTTGAATAGGTACATTCAGATGACTATTTAAATCAGCCACGGCCCGAGTGTGAATTCATTTATTGACGCTTTTGGATGGCAAATAGAATTTGATAGAGTGGCTGATAGCATGGACGTGTTACTTGACATGATTGGGTGCTGAGTTCCCTCAGTGTACCGAGCCAAGAACCCAGAGGCATGATTATAAAGTGAAATTTAAGAGGGGGAAAAAAACTCTACAGACCCACCACAACATTTTCGACTGGTTGAAAAAGCTGTGAACTACAGGCGAGTGGCGGGGGCCGAGGCCCCATAATGTAGCCCTTCTCTTCAAGGCCAGGTCTGACGCATGGAGCCCAGGGCCCCGCAGGCTGGTATAGAGCAGGTCTCTGTGCACCGAGCCAACCACAGAACCCTGTCACCTCACAGGGCCGCATGGAAACCCCTGTGTGCCGCGCAGCGCTAACTGCCCCTGTGGAGTAGGGTCACACTCCAGCCATCACAACCACATGTTGACTCTATTAGTTTGTGAATAATCTGCTTAATTTGTTTGTACTCAAATAGGTTTATACCAACATGTGCATCGAGAGACACAAACACACATGCAAAACACAGACACAATCTGCCGGATTGTTTATTTACTTTAAATGTATATATTGAGATAGGCCATAGAGATGTCTACCTGGATTGATCAAAAGGTCTTTTCAGGAGGAAGTAATACAATTAAGAAGTGTATGGTTAAAGAGCATGGAAGAGCATTACTACCATACTCTTTGAAGGGTTACAAAAGGGTTTTTCGGGTGTCCACATGGGACAACCCTTTGAAGAACACTTTTGGGTTCCAGGTAGAACCCTTTTGGGTTCCATGTAGAACTCTGTGGAAAGGGTTCTACATGGAACCCAAAAGTGTTCTTTAACACTAGAACAGCTGGGCCCCAACGGACTGCAACATTCTAACAGTGTAATTACGCCTAGTTTCCTGAAATTAGTCACTACTTCACAGGAGAGCCATGCCCGGTGGAATTAGAGTAGGATAGCTAACGAGGGAGAAAATTCTGGCATTTGATTGCAAATATGCAGAGGGAGTCCAAAAGAGAACACGCAGAAGGATGTTGTTTTAAACACCTGTCTCTGGATTACATCTTTAAACAAAGGGCAACGATGGCATCCGTGACAGAGGGAGAAGCATCCATCCATGTATCAGTATACATGGATGGATGCTTCTCACTCCCCAGGTAAGATAGTCTATCTAGCTAGCTACATTTTCAGATATTACACAATTCTAATATTGTCAGAAAGTCATTTTCATTTCAAGTTAAAGTGTACAGTTAGCTAGCTAGCTAATGTTAACTGGTTGGCTCGCTAGCTAACGTTATGTGTATGAGCTGTGTAGTAATATTATTTGTATCTCAGAGCCATTTGCATTGCCAGTTATAGCCTAATGTTAGCTAGCTAGCTAACACTGAACCTGGTTGGTTAGTTACTTGCAGATTCATGTAGGGTAGTAACATTATGAGTTGGGATCATGGTTCATTATTTAGCTAGCTAGCTACATGTTTAAAACGTCTCTAGGGTACGTGGGACGCTTCGTCAACAGCCAGTGGAACTGCAGGGCGCCAAATTCAAAACAACAGAAATCCCATAATTAAAGATCCACATACATACATCAAATCAAATCAAATGTATTTGTCACATACACATGGTTAGCAGATGTTAATGCGAGTGTAGCGAAATGCTTGTGCTTCTAGATGTATTTTACACCGTTTTAAAGATACACTTGTTGTAAATCCAGCCAAAGTGTCTGAGTAAGGCGCTCAGTGACAAAAACAACCCAAACAGATATCCGCCATGTTGGAGTCAACAGCAGTCAGAAATAGCATTATAAATATTCACTTACCTTTGATGATCTTCATCAGAATGCACTCCCAGGAATGACAATAAATTTTGTTTTGTTCGATAATGTCCATAATTTATGTCCAAATATCTCCTTGTTGTTCACGTGTTCAGTACACAATCGAAACTCACGACGCGCCTGCAAGTCCAGCAGAAAGTAAGGACGAAAAGTCCAAAAAGTTATATTACAGTCTGTGGAAACATGTCAAACAAAGTATAGAATCCATCTTTAGGATGTTTTTAACATAAATCTTCAATAATGTTCCAACCGGAGAATTCCTTTGTCTGTAGAATTGCAACAAAACAGAGCTCGCTCTCACGTGAACGCGCGAGACTGAGCTCGTGGCTCTCTGGAAGACCTCTGACTCATTCCCCTCTCATTCGCCCCCACTTCACAGTAGAAGCATCAAACAAGGTTCTAAAGACTGTTGACATCTAGTGGAGGCCTTAGGAAGTGCAATATGACCCCATAGACACTGTCGTCGATAGGCCAATAGTTGAAAAACTACAAACCTCAGATTTCCCACTTCCTGGTTGGATTTTTTCTCATGTTTTTGCCTGCCATAAGAGTTCTGTTATACTCATAGACATCATTCAAACAGTTTTAGAAACATCAGTGTTTTCTATCAAAATCTAATTATAATTACTACTAATTATATGCATATTCTAGCTTTTATGGCTGAGTAGCAGGCAGTTTAATGGGCACGCTTTTCATCCAAAATTCCCAATGCTGCCCCCTACCCTAGAGAAGTTAAACAAAATACCCCACTATGCAAGTAACCATTTCAATAGAATGTTCATGATGCCACTGCAACAACTGTCGATAGACGTAGCTGGTAAATTCTCTCTGGCTATCTACTCTGATTTCAGAGCACTCTCGTCTGAGTGTGCCATAGCAGAATAACTTACGAATTTACGAACGCTTAACACGTGTTGAATATGGCTGGTACCAGTAAAAGTTGACAATAAAGCGTAATTAAATTGTTGCCAGCAGCACAGTTAATGTCACCAATGCTCTGGACAACATAAAAACAATATAACCTGCTCTGCTAGGGCCAGTAAAAGGGTCACAGTGAGCTGTTCTCCCATTTGTGTCTGTAAGTAGCTAGCAAGCTAGCCAACTGGAGGTTAGCTTGGGTGCTTGACACTGTTGTTAGGTCAGAACGCTCGGATCAACTCTACTCCTCGACCTGTGCATCCAGTGTCCGCTATGAATGCTCCGAGAGAGAAATGCGCTGAGTTTAGGAACGACCTGAGCGCACTCTGATCACACTCTGGCACTCCAGATTGAATTTACGAACAGACCCGAAGTATAAACCAGCCTTTAGTCTCAAAATCTTTGCCTGTTTAGTACATGGCCTCACATGTAAATACTTAAAGTGATGGGTGGGGTTAAGGCTTAAGTGGGTGTGAATGATGCTGAATAGGTGAAGACAAAGAGCTCCCCAAGAGGTTTACCAAAACATTCAAGGACCATTTTCTCAAAAGTGAGGTTACAAGTTTATCCACTTTTAACTTTCCCATTGTTCCTCAGCTGTAGTGTATGATATACCATTTTCTATCTCGAAGTCTACTTTTATCCAATGTAAAAAACACAATTTCTAATTTTGCTACATAAGACCGAATCAACCCGGTTGGTCACATATGCTGTTGCAAAAATTATAATCTGGTTATGTTTATGAAGGCCCTGGGTAACATTAGAATAGATGTATTTATTTTTAATTTGGTTACTGTACAGAAAATGTATAATAATTGAAGTGTTCAATCAATTTTAGTGGAGTGCCTTTGTCTTACCTCAACCGCATGGTCAAATGATGAAAACATCAGTAGTCTAAACATCCGTATAAACTCCAAGTGGTAAATAGTTGTCACGCTTCTTCAAAGTCGAACCCAGAAGCAGACCAGGACAAGGAGAGTAGGAAAAAGGTGAGTATTTATTTACAAGTGAATGGGTAGATATATCCAGGTGGTGTAGCGGGTAGCGGTGATGAGTTGATGGGAGTAAATAGATCCAATGGGGAAGCGGAATCTTCTGACGACCAGGCGGGAATGGGGTAAATGATCCGGGTGAGTAACTGAAGACAGAACAAACAGAGGTAAGTTCAAGGCAAGCAATACGTAACAAACAACAAAACAACTTCTATCCAACTTGAGGCTGATACTCTGGCACAACATACTGTTCATGGCTAACGATCCGGCAGGGAATGGATGTCAGGTCCGGGCTTATGAAGAGGAGAGATGATGATCAGGACCAGGTGTGCAGATAGCTGATGGGATACAGGTGCGGATAATCAGAAACCCCAACTGGCTACATTGCCCGGCAACCAGACAGGGTGCGTTCTAGGACGCCGGAAAAACTCTCCAGGACAGAACATAGGCAAAAAACAGACTCAGGAAACGGGATTCGTGACAATAGTGAAACTCAGCACAAAATAAATAATGGCATTATAATGAATATAAGTTCTGTATGACAGAGGTCAAATTTTTTAAATTATTGTTAGCTCATGCATGTGTGCGTCTTTTTGCATTAGCATCAATTGGATTTTATTTAGCTGGTTTCCCAGTTGACACAATTTTCGTAATTTGAACTTGCTTGACACACTTTGACATACCTTTGCTTGCTTGTAGTGCGTAATATTCTCCAGTTCACTCTTTTTTGTGTCCCTGCCATCTTATCATTCTTAGGATACATACCATTTTAAGATTATAATTAGAATGGATCAATACAATAAAATGGCCTGCCTTGTTCTTCATTCACAATTGGTCATTACATAATTATGCATTGTTCGCTTCCACTCACTTATCAACTCACCCATTCACCCCATTCTTTCCCCATCATACTTTACTTAATAAATTGAATCTGTTGTTATATGTGTGAAATTCATTTCGGTATAGTTTACGTTCAGTTTTGAGGCAATTATCGGGTTGTTGTTAGCTGGGCACCAATCTCCAGAGTAGCCTGTACTCTGGACAGCCAAACAAGTAGAGCAGAAACTGTGTGTAAAGTAGAGAATCACACACATGCCCTGAAGCATAAGACCTTTAGCTGTGGGGAAGACAGTTCCAGATAACTAGGATCCACAGCCACTCCATTTTTTCTAAGCGTGTAGTACACACTTAACAAAATGGGATCTACAGTACATGGTATTAAAAAAGTGTTCTTTAAGCTTGTAACGACAGCAGAACCATTTTTGGTGCCATAAACTGTAGAACCCTTTTTAAAAGGTTCTATAAAGAACCATACTCAAAGGGTTCTACATAGAACATTTATAAGGTACTGTAAAAAAAATGTAAAGAACCATTCTAAATCTCAAAGGTTCTACCTAGAAGTTTTTTTTTTTATACAGGGTTGTTTATTCTGGTTAGTCATAATATGGTCTATAGTACATAATAATATTTTGTTTTGTGCTGAATTATAATTCCAAAGGTGTTTTAGTAGTTACTACAGCATATTACATTTCATGTAACCTAATTTTATATGAAAATGTCTAACTAATATTGGATTCTTATTGGATTGAATTCTTATCTTTTAGAATACTTCCATTGCAGTAAACATGTTTAATATCTGCTGGCACAAAACCACAGAACACAAAAACTGGAATGACACTCACTCATGGTTGTAAAAAGAACTATGTGTAAACCATACCCCAAAATATTGTCCAGTGGCCTAATTTATAATATTGCATAAATGTCACATGTATGTCTAAAAATATTGTGATTCATAATTAACTTGGTGCATGTTTCCCGTTATAAATCAGACTTGTCCAAAAACTGTGGTGATAGCACAGTTTTTGGAATGAGCATTATAACGCCACCTGTAATGTGCCCTCCATTCACCTTTTATGGTAACAATAAACAGGTTTCCATTCAACTTGTTTATGCTAGTAAAGTACGATAAAAAATGTCATAGACTGGTGAAAAAAAAGGTCTAAACTTGCCAAATGTCGACAAAACAAAATACGCTAGACAAGGTGGGATCTGTTTGTGTCTGTAAAATCAATAATGGGAGAAATGGTGGTGCACTACGCAATCACACACTGATTTTCTTCCGCAACAAGTTCATTTGGGAAAATCACTGTTGGGAAAATGCACACAGTCATTCGGAAAGTAACATTTCACTTTTTTTTTTGTTATGTTACAACCTTATAATAAAATTGACTAAATTGTTTTTTCCCCCATCAATCTACACACAATACTACATATTAATCTCAGATAAACAGTAGAGTGATTTCTTTCAGCTTTTATTTCTTTCATCACATTCCCAGTGGGTCAGAGGTTTACATACTCTCAATTAGTATTTGATAACATTGCCTTTAAATTGTTTAACTTGGGTCAAAGGTTTCGGAAAGCCTTCCACAAGCTTCCCACAATAAGCTGGTTTCCATCAAGGATCTGTCTGTACTTTACTCCGTTCATCTTTCCCTGTACTTTACTCCGTTCATCCTGACTAGTCTCCCAGTCCTGGCCGCTGAAAAATATCCCCACAATAGGATGCTGCCACCGTAAGAATGTGATGCTTGGCATTCAGGCCAAAGAGTTCAATCTTGGTTTCATCAGACCAGAGAATCTTGTTTCTCATTGTCAGAGTCCTTTAGGTGCCTTTTGGCAAACTCCAAGCGGGCTGTCATGTGCCTTTTACTGAGGAGTGGTTTCTGTCTGGCCACTCTACCATAAAGGCCTGATTGGTGGAGTGCTGCAGAGATGGTTGTCCAACTAGAAGGTTCTCACATTTCCACAGAGGAACTTTGGAGCTCTGTCAGAGTGACCATCAGGTTCTGGGTCACCTCCCTGACCAAGGCCCTTCTCCCCCGAGTCTTGGTGGTTCCAAACTTCTTCCATTTAAGAATAATGGAGGCCATAATGTTCTTGGGTACCTTCAATGCTGCAAAAAAATTATACCCTTCCCCAGATCTGTACCTCGACACAATCCTGTCTCGGAGCTCTACGGACAATTCCTTCGACCTTATGGCTTGTCAACTGTGAGACCTCCTTTCCAAATCACGCCCAATCAATTGAATTGACAACAGGTTGACTGCAAACATCCAAAGGATGATCAATGTAAACAGGATGCACCTGAGCTCCATTTTGAGTCTCATAGCAAAGGGTCTGAATAGTTATGTAAAATAAGGCATTTTAGATTTTTATGTTTTATATATTTGAAAAAATAAATGTAAATAAATGTTTTTGTTTTTTCATTATGGGTGATTGTGTGTAGATTGAGAAGTTTTTTATTTAATCTATTTTAGAATGAGGCTGTAATGTAACAAAATGTGGAAAGAGTCAAGGGGTCTGAATACTTTCCGAATGCACTGTATGTACAGTATATATAAATACATACATGTACATATATAGATATACATAAATACCCCGGACTCCGACAATGCTCTTTCTAATATTTCTTTATTTCTTAATTCCATTCTTTAACTGTTTAGATTTGTGTTTATTGTTGTATAGTGTTGGATATTACAGCACTTTTGGAGCTAGGAACACAAGCATTTTGCTACACCCGCAATAACATCTGCTAAATATGTGTGGCGACCAATAAAATTGTATTTTATTTGAAAAAACATGACATGACTTACTATAGCATATACTACAGTTATTTTATAACAGTATTTATGCTATTGTTAACTGTAAACACTACAGTGAATAGTACAGTAAATTCCACAAAAACACTAAGGGTGAATACTTAAGCAATAAGGCCCGAAGGGGTGTGGTATATGTCCAATATACCATGGCTAAATTCTGTGTCCAGGCACTTAAGAGCAGCCCTTAGCCATGTTATGTTGGCCATGTTCCACAAACCCCGAGTTGTCTTATTGCTAATATAAACTGATTACCAATGTAATTAGAGCAGTAAAAATAAAAGTTTTGTCATACCCGTGGTATATGGTCTGAGATACCACGGATGACAGCCAATCAGCATTCAGGGCTCGAACCACCCAGTTTATAATATCGTATTTATACCAAATTACACCATTGTAGTTTTTTGTGGGAAACGTTTGTGGAAAAACAGGCACACACTTGTTTTTGGGTATATTTTGTACGTGCAGCATTTTTAAATGAGGCCCCTTAACCCTTTTCTGAACTGCAAAGAACTGTTGGCTCAAAAAGTTATGGTTGCACATAGAACCATCCCCCTTACCAACGAACCCTTAAAGAACCTTATTTTCTAAGTGTGTACAGAGCTCCCATTTTTTTTAAAGGGACAATTGAGAGCCACACGTACAGAGCACCTAAGGCGGGCATCAGCAGGATAGATTTTAGGCCATTGCTAAGATATAATCTGTCACACATTCAGACAGCATACCGGAGACCTTGTGAGGTCCGACCCATCAGATTTGCCTGACAGTTGAAACCACCAGCACTGATTAGTTCCTATCAGGCCTATATGTGACAGCGGGCTGCAGAGAGTGCCCTGGCTATCTTTCTCGGTATCTCAGCTATGTAAACTCACCACTGTGGGCCATTGTGCAAGATCCTCTGCCCCACTTCCTGCCTGCCTTGTGGGAAAAAGATAGGACAGGCGGAGAATGACACATCGTTCTTACTCACAAAGCTTTGAAAGACATGATGACATACAGGAAATGTTACATGAGGTGAATCGTACGCCATGCCACAATGTCGTCACCATGCCACGACAAAAGATTAAAGGGAAGTGTGTTTATCGTTGCTGCTCATCTTGTATGAAAAAAGGCCTGTTTGTCAACTGCTTAAAAATGCAGGAATGTGTAAGTAATATTGAGATGCAATCAAATAGGTGGACTTAAATCACATATTATCGCATATTCGCATATTATGTTTCTGTTGTCATTACAGACAATGTGGTGATTCTGGTGTGTCGTATGAGAAATGCAATTATCTTGTCATCATTTATCATAAGAGCATTACTTACAAGTTCCCTATTGTAGTTCTATGTAGAAGAAGTCAGGTGAGAAATCCTGGCACGGCCATTACAATCTCTATTGTTTCACGATCGAAGGGCGGGGGGATTGGATAACCAGGCTCGGAAGTTGGACTTCAGGAGCTTTCAGGCAAAGTCTCACACCTGATTCTAATCAACTCATCATCTCGCATGTTATTGCTATGGCAGAAACTGAAATGTGCACCCCTTTGGATCCCCAAGACCAGTACTCACTTTACCTGAGAAACTGCCAACTGTGTGTGTCCTGAATAGGAGTGAAAAATGTTCCTCTGACTGTTAATCATTGAATTTATTTTTCAAATGATGGCCTTTGTTTGTTCAATGTCCGTAAGTATTTAATTTAAAAAAGGGCAAAATCGCAGGACGTTCTGACCTTGGTGAAGAATTTATCCTGTGTTTGGTGATGTCCTGGGTAAAGAGGACAACAGATGGGAAAAGGAAGCGTGGAACCCCAAAAGAAACCTGATGAAGAACTGTAGAGAAGGAAGCTATGAAAACCATCCCCAAAGAGGCAGAATATCAGCACAGTGGTGCTCTTTCGTGGAAGCCACATGTTCCACATAGGAATGAAGAGGATTAAAGGTGCAATATGCAAATGTCATGGTTGTTAAAATTCTAATAGTTTGCCTAATTTTAGTTTATGTGACAAGACCAGAAGTCATTGTGTAGAGAATCATTGTATCATCTAAACCTCTGTGAAATATATTTTCCATAACCAAAAATATTGTGTTTTAACTGTAAGATCTAAAAGATGCAAAAACGAAACTTAGGAATGGGAAGCATAGAAATAGTGAAAAAAGAACATATCTACAGCTTCTTAGACTTGCAATCAATGAGAATAACATATCTGTAATTCATATTTCTATGTGAATTTGGTCCGGTCACCCAAAAAGTTACATATTGCAGTACATTTTTCAACCTCTCATTAATTTAAAGAAAAGTAATAACGGGATGCAAAGACAAATATCAAGATGTGGGTTTGGGAATAAATAAATAAATAAATAAACTATAAAAAGCCAATAAAAACTCTGCAAAAAGGGGGCATGAATGCTTTCTTGTACCACAAAATATATGCAAGTAATCCTTTCAGACTGTGACGGCTTGGAATTCGGAGCGGCACCAATGGCCAAGTTGTGTCAAGCCGTCAACTCTTTTAGCCAGCTCATCGTTGCCTGCTCACTGCCTGATATGATTGATGACCGCGGACCATAGTTGACCCTAGCCCAGTGAATACAGAAGACTGACCAGTAGTGACCAAACACTGTCCGATTCTGCTCAACCAAGAGGTGGAAAAACAGTTTCTGAGAGTAGTGAAGGAATTAAGACATACTGACATAATTCCTACCTGAAATCCGTGGAGAGATTAGGCCTCCATAGTTTTATTAGGTAAATAAATAAAATATTTTTTAGTTCCTTAAAGGGATAGTTCACCCAGACTACCAAATTACATTGGTTTGCTTACCCTGTAAGCAGTCTATGGACAAGGTATGACAGCAAATCCATGCTTTGGTTTTGTTAACCTGGCCACTGTTTCCAAACACACACTTTTCAGCATTTCATGACTTGTAAGCCCAAATCCAATACATCTCAACATTTCTTTCACTTCATGCCCAAATCATATAGAGAGTAGTGGTCGGAAGTTAACATAAACCTTAGCCAATTTAAACTCAGTTTTCACAATATCTGACATTTTATCCTAGTACAAATTCCCTGTTTTTGGTCAATTAGGATCACCACTTTCTTTTAAGAATGTGAAATGTCAGATTAATAGCAGAGAATGATTTATTTCAGCTTCTATTTCTTTCATCACATTCCTAGTGGGTCAGAAGTTTACATACTCTCAATTAGTATTTGGTAGCATTAACTTGAAATTGTTTAACTTGGGTCAAATGTTTCGGGTAGCCTTCTATAAGCTTCCCACAATAAATTGGGTAAATTTTGGCTCATTTCTCTTGGCAGAGCTGGTGTAACTGAGTTAGGTTTGTATGCCTCCTTGCTCCCACACGCTTTTTCAGTTCTGCCCACACATTTTCTATAGGATGGAGGTCAGGGTTTGTGATGGCCACTCCAATACCTTGATTTTGTTGTCCTTAAGCCATTTTTCCACAACTTTGGAAGTATGCTTGGGGTCATTGCCCATTTGGAAGACCCATTTGCGACCAAACTTTAACTGATGTCTTGAGATGTTGCTTCATTATATCCACATCATTTTTGTTCCTCATGATGCCATCTATTTTGTGAAGTGCACCCGTCCCTCCTGCAGCAAAGCACCCCCATAACATGATGCTGCCAACCCGTGCTTCACAGTTGGGATGGTGTTCTTCTGCTTGCAAGCCTCCCCCTTTTTTCTCCTAACATAACGATGGTCATTATGGCCAAACAGTTCTATTTTTGTTTCATCAGACCAGAGGACATTTCTATAAAAAAAGTACGATCTTTGTCCCCATGTGCAGTTGCAAACCGTAGTCTGGCTTTTTTTTTTGAGGAGTTGCTTCTTCCTTGCTGAGCGGCCATCCAGGTTATGTCGATACAGGGCTCGTTTTACTGTGGATATAGTTCTGTATCTGTTTCTTCCAGCATCTTCACAAGGTTCGTTACTGTTGTTTTTGAATTGATTTGCACTTTTGACACCAAAGTACATTCATCTCTAGGAGACAGAGATGCATCTCCTTCCTTAGCGGTCTGACGGCTGCCTGGTCCCATGGTGTTTATACTTGCGTACTATTGTTTGTACATATGAACGTGGTACCTTCAGGCATTTGGAAATTGCTCCCAAGGATGAACCAGACTTGTGGAGGTCTACAATTTTTTTTTCTGAGGTCTTGGCTGACTACTTTTGATTTTCCGAAGATTTCAAGCAAAGAGGCACTGAGTTTGATGGTAAACCTTGAAATACATCCACAGGTACACCTCCAATTGACTCAAATTATGTAAATTAGCCTTTCAGAAGCTTCTAAAGCTGTGACATAATTTTCTGAAATTTTCCAAGCTGTTTAAAGGCACAGTGAACTTAGTGTATGTAAACTTATGACCCACTGGAAATGTGATACAGTGAATGAATAGTGAAATAATCTGACTGTAAGCAATTTTGGAAAAAAATAGATGTCCTAATCGACTATAGTTTCTTCACAAGAAATTTGTGGAGTGGTTGAAAAACGAGTTTGAAGTTGTATTTAAATGTATTTAAACTTTTGACTTTAACTGTAAGCAACTTAATTGAGCTACACAGTCAAATTTAGATACTGATATTGATCAAAAATACAGTGTAGACATTGTTAATTTTGGAAATGACTATTAATTTTTAATGGAATATCTACATATGCATTCAGAGGCCCATAGTTAGCATCCATCACTCCTGTGTTCCAATTGCACGGTGTTAGCTAATCCAAGTTTATCGTTTTAAAAGGCTAATTGATCATTAGAAAACCCTTTTGCAATTATGTTAGCACAGCTGAAAACTGTTGTCCTGATTAAAGAAGCAATAAAACTGGCCTTCTTTAGACTACTTGATTATCTGGAGCATCAGCATTTGTGGGTTCGATTACAGGCTCAGAATGGCCAGAAACAAACACCTTTCTTCGAAAACTCATCAGGCTATTCTTGTTCTGAGAAATGAAGGCTATTCCATGTTAGAAATTGCCAAGAAACTGAAGATCTCAAACAACCCTGTTTACTACTCCCTTCACAGAACAGCGCAAGCTGAATCTAAACAGAATACAAAGAGGAGTAGGAGACCCCGGTGCACGACTGCGCAAGAGGACAAGTACATTAGATTGTCTAGTTTGAGAAACAGACACCTCACAAGTCCTCAACTGACAGCTCCAACGGTGCAATAATATTGAACAATTCACAACAATACAGCCAAATCTAAAGTAAAATAATGGAGTTAAGAAATATATAAATAGCAGGATGAGCAATGTCAGAGTGGCATTGACTAAATAAAATAGAATAGAATAGAGTATATACATATGAAATGAGTAAAGCATTATGTAAACATTATTAAAGTGACCAGTGATTCCATGTCTATATATTTAGGGCAGCAGGGTTGAGTAGCCGGGTAGTAGGGGGCTAGTGATGGCTGTTTAACTTCTTATGATTGCAGGGGCAGTATTGAGTAGCTTGGATGAAAAGGTGCCCAGAGTAAACGGCCAGCTCCTCAGTCTCAGTTGCTAATATATGCATATTATTATTATTAGTATTATTAGTATTATTATTATTAGTAAATTCTAAAGTTTCCAAAACTGTCAAAATATTGTCTGTGAGTATAACATAACTGATATTGCAGGCGAAACCCTGAGAAAAATCAAACCAGGAAGTGGCTTCTATTTTGAAAACTCCATGTTCCATAGCCTCCCATTGCGCCATTTAAAGGGACATCAAACAGATTCATTTTCCTACCGCTTCCTCAAGGTGTCAACAATCTTCAGACATAGTTTCAGGCTTTTATTTTGAAAAATGATCCAGAAAGATAACATCGCGTCAGGTGGTCACATGAGTTTTGCTCGAGCAACAGAGTTCGGACAGCCATTTCCTTTCCCTCTCGTACTGAACAAGACCGTTGCGGTTGAAATATTACCGATTATATATTTTAAAAACAACCTGAGGATTGATTATAAAAATTGTTTGACATGTTTCTGTGGACATTACGCATATTATTTGGAATTTTCGTCTGCGTCGTCGTGACCATCTCTTTCCTGTGGATTTCTGAACATAACGCGCCAAACAAACGGAGGTATTTTGGATATAAAAATAATCTTTATTGAACAAAAGGAACATTTAATGTGTAACTGGGAGTCTCGTGAGTGAAAACATCCGAAGATCATCAAAGGTAAACGATTAATTTGATTGCTTTTCTGATTTTCGTGACCAATCTACCTGATGCTAAGTGTACTTAATGTTTTGTCATGCGATCGATACATTTACACAAACACTTGGATTGCTTTCGCTGTAAAGCATAATTTCAAAATCTGAGACGAGGCTAAGCTGTGTTTTGCAAAATTGCACTTGTGATTTCATGAATATAAATATTTGTAGTAATATTATTTGATAGTGGCGCTATGCTATTCAGCTGTTGTTGATGACAATTATCCCGGATGGATAGCGTCAAGAAGTTGTGTGCAACTGCTGCGTCAGATTTCAAAAAAACTTTACGGAGAAAGCAAACCATGCAATAATCTGAGTACAGCCTTTAGACAACAAAACAGCCACAAAGATACCGGCCATATTGGGTAGTCAACATTACTCAGAAATAGTATTATAAATATTCACTTACCTTTGATGATCTTCATCAGAATGCACTCCCAGGAATCCCAGTTCCACCATAAATGTTTGACTTGTTCGATAATGTCCATCAGTTATGTCCAAATATCTTATTTTGTTAGGGAGTTTGGTAAACAAATCCAAAAGCGCATTCAGCTTGCGCCGAAGTCGAACGAAAAGTTCTGTTACAGCCCTTAGAAACATGCCAAACTAAGTATAGAATCAATCTTTAGGATGTTTTTAACATAAAAATGCATTAATGTTCCAACCGGACAATTCCTTTGTCTGTACAAATGAAGTGGAACGTAAGCTACCATTCTCGTGAGCGTGCCAGACCGAGCCTGTGGCACTCTGCCAGACCACTCACTCAAAGAGCTCTTATGAGCCCTTCCTTTAGAGTAGAATCCTCAAAACAGGTTCTAAATACTGTTGACATCTAGTGGAAGCATTGGGAAGTGAAACATGACTAATATCCCACTGTATCCTCAATGGGGGCTGAGTTGAAAAACTACAAACCTCAGATTTCCCACTTCCTGGTTGGATTTTTTCTCAGGTTATTGCCTGCCGTATGAGTTCTGTTCTACTCACAGACATCATTTAAAACTAGAACCTTCAGAGTGTTTTCTATCCAAATTTACTAATGATATGCATATTCTAGCTTTTACGGCTGAGTAGCAGGCAGCTTAATTTGGGCACGTTTTTCATCCAAGCTACCCAATACTGCCCCCTTCCCCAAAGAAGTTAACACGTTTAAATGTCTTACTCACGTCGGCCACGGAGAATGAGTGCCCACAGTCCTTGGCAGCGGGCCGCATCAGTAGCACTGTGTTATCCTGAAAGCGGGCAAAGTAGGTGTTTAGATTGTCTGTAGACCCTGCCACATACATCTGGTGTCTGAGCTGTTGAATTGCAACTCCACTTTGTCTCTATACGGACGTTTTGCCTGTTTGATTGCCTTACGGAGGGAATAACTATAATGTTTGTATTCAACCATATTCCCAGTCAGCTTGCCATGGTTAAATGCAGTGGCTTTAAGTTTTGCATAAATGCTGCCATCTATCCATCATTTCTGATTGGGGTAGGTTTTAATAGTGACAGTGGGAACAACATCCGCTGTACACTTCCTGATGAACTCAGTCACCGTTTCAGTGTATATGTTGATGTTATTCTCAGGGACTACCGGAACATACAGTGGGGCAAAAAAGTATTTAGTCAGCCACCAATTGTGCAAGTTCTCCCACTTAAAAAGATGAGAGAGGTAATTTTCATCATAGGTACACTTCAACTATGACAGACAAAATGAGAAAAAAAATCCAGAAAATCACATTGTAGGATTTTTAATGAATTTATTAAAATAAGTATTTGGTCAATAACAAAAGTTTATCTCAATACTTTGTTATATACCCTTTGTTGGCAATGACAGAGGTCAAACGTTTTCTCTAAGTCTTCACGAGGTTTTCACACACTGCTGCTAGTATTTTGGCCCATTCCTCCATGCAGATCTCCTCTAGAGCAGTGATGCTTTGGGGCTGTTGCTGGGCAACATGGACTTTCAACTCCCTCCAAAGATTTTCTATGGGGTTGAGATCTGGAGACTGGCTAGGCCACTGAAGGAACTTGAAATGCTTCTTACGAAGCCACTCCTTCATTACCCGGGCGGTGTGTTTGGGATCTTTGTCATGCTGAAAGACCCAGCCACGTTTCATCTTCAATGCCCTTGCTGATGGAAGGAGGTTTTCACTCAAAATCTCACGATACATGGCCCCATTCATTCTTTCCTTTACACGGATCAGTCGTCCTGGTCCCTTTGCAGAAAAACAGCCCCAAAGCATGATGTTTCCACCCCCATGCTTCACAGGATGGAACTCAGCATTCTTTGTCCTCCAAACACGACGAGTTGAGTTTTTACCAAAAAGTTATATTTTGGTTTCATCTGACCCTATGACATTCTCCCAATCTTCTTCTGGATCATCCAAATGCTCTCTAGCAAACTTCAGACGGGCCTGGACATGTACTGGCTTAAGCAGGGGGACACGTCTGGCACTGCAGGATTGGAGTCCCTGGTGGCGTAGTGTGTTACTGATGGTAGGCTTTGTTACTTAGGTCCCAGCTCTCTGCAAGTCATTCACTAGGTCCCCCGTGTGGTTCTGGGATTTTTGCTCACCGTTCTTGTGATCGTTTTGACCCCACGGGGTGAGATCTTGCATGGAGCCCCAGATCGAGGGAGATTATCAGTTGTCTTGTATGTCTTCCATTACATGAATAATTGCTCCCACAGTTGATTTCTTCAAACCAAGCTGCTTACCTATTGCAGATTCAGTCTTCCCAGCCTGGTGCAGGTCTACAATTTTGTTTCTGGTGTCCTTTGACAGCTCTTTGGTCTTGGCCATAGTGGAGTTTGGAGTGTGACTGTTTGAGGTTGTGGACAGGTGTCTTTTATACTGATAACAAGTTCAAACAGGTGCCATTAATACAGGTAACGAGTGGAGGACAGAGGAGCCACTTAATGAAGTGGCCATTAATACAGGTCTCTGAGAGCCAGAAATCTTGCTTGTTTGTAGGTGACCAAATACTTATTTTTTTTTTCGAAATTCTTTTGATTTTATGTCAATCAATCATGTGTAATAACTGTATTAATATACTTTTGTAAAATGTTATAATCATATTTTTTTTTTTTTTTTACTTGTGCATAAGGAATATGATTTGTCCATTTGCAATATGATTTCATAGGAAGTCAAAATTCACTTTTTTGGGGGCCAAATGCCAAATTGACTGGCCTGATGAACTCGGGATGGCCGGGCAGTGATAGTTGTTCCTTTCCATCACTCGTTGTGTTGATTTCATCATGTCCATTTGGTGATGTTTTTTTCACTATTGAATCATATTCAATGGGAATTTACCATCACGAATTTGGCATGCTCAAAAGTCAAACTATACTTTGCTCAAACTATACTTTTGTCAACTTGTATTATCATATATTTTTTGTTTTTACTTGTGCACAAGACATATGTTTTGTCCATTTGCAATATGATTTCATAGGAAGTCAAAAGTCAAAGTCAAAAGTCACTTTTTCTTTGGCCAAATGCCAAAAGAAATTTGACATGCTCAAAAATACTGCAGAATTGCAAAATTGACTGACCTGATGAACACAGGATGGCCGTGCAGTGATAGTTGTTCCTTTCCATCACTCGTTGTGTTGATTTCATCATGTCCATTTGGTGATGTTTTTTCACTATAGAATCATATTGCAAGTGCACGTGGATTTGCAATATGTTTCAATGGGCATGTACCATCACGAATTTGGCATGGTCAAAAATCCTGCAGAAATGCAAAATTGACTGGCCTGATGAACACAGGATGGCCGGGCAGTGATTCTGGTTCATCTCAATCGCTTGTTAGGGTTGATTTCAGAATGTCACTTTGGTGATGTTTTTTCACTATAGAATCATATTGCAAATGCACGTGCATTGTTGTGCAACTGGTAACCCAAAAATAAAAATATGGTTGTAAATGCATTTACCGGGACTCCTATTGTCCATGCCCGCTATGGGAGTACCCTACTACGGCCCTCTATCCATGGGGGCCGTCCTGAGTGCTTTATGGACAGTTTAAAATATGACGATGGATGCAGATTGTGATTTTCCTCCGTGCAACTGGTGATTTGAAATGTGCATCTGGTAACCCAAAAATAAAAATACTGTTTTAAATACATTTCCCGGGACTCCTGTCATCCATGCCCGCTATGGGAGTACCCTACTACGGCCCTCTATCAGTGGGGGCCGTCCTGAGTGCTTTATGGACTGTTTAAAATATTCTGATGGATACGCATTGTTTTCATGATTTCCTTATGTCCATTTGTTTATGTTTTCTTACTTTAGCAAAGTCACTGTGCATTTGCAATATGGTTCAATGGGCAGGTACCATCACGAATTTTTATGCTATAAAAATCCTGCAGGAATGTGAAATTGACTGGCCCTATGAACTCGGGATGGCTGGGCAGTGATTCTGGTTCATCTCAATCGCTCGTTAGGGTTGATTTCAGAATGTCCATTTGGTGATGTTTTTTTCACTATAGAGTCATATTGCAAATGCACGTGCATTGTTGTGCAACTGGTAATCCAAAAATACAAATATGGCGATTTCATAATGTCCATTTGTTTATGTTTTCTCACTTTTGCAAAGTCACTGTGCATTTGCAATATGGTTCAATGGGCAGGTACCATCACGAATTTGTCATGCTATAAAAATCCTGCAGGAATGTGAAATTGACTGGCCCGATGAACTCGGGATGGCTGGGCAGTGATTCTGGTTCATCTCAATCGCTCGTTAGGGTAGATTTCAGAATGTCACTTTGGTGATGGTACCTCACTGTTTAAACATATTGCAAATGGACAAGAGTCAAGTGGACAAGAGTCCATCAGTCAATTAGATATCATTCTGACACCAAACTGATACAAACTGACACTTAACCCACTTTTTCCAACTCGTTTATTAGCCAACTATTACATACTTCAGAGCTGGCCCAAAATTCACAACGCCTTCGGTTCAAACCATAAAAAAACCATAAAACACATAGTTACGTACTAGCTGCGGGTCCATTTCTTATGTTATGTGTTGGCCTAGCTGAGGCGACCCCGAATCCCAAGTTTCTGGGTCATTTGGTGTCCAAGCAAAACCCTAATTGGTGCTGAAAATCCATTTTTTTCCATGACTTGCTACGGGGTCCTTGAATGAGCTATTGGACAGAAACGTTGGGGTCTGTCTATATGGGCCGAGACGTTTCTAAATGTCGTCATTTTCGTGATGCAAAAATGAATTTAAGTCATTGCAAATGTACGAGGCTGTTTCTCGGTCCGAGAACCTTCTAGAGCCACCTAACCACGCACTATCGACCTGAGGTCTAGAACAGGTTTCTAAAGTTTCGGAACTCTAGGTCTGACGGTTCTTTAAAAGTTCCAACAAAGTTAACTAATGCAGGCAGTGTATGTCTCTACGCACCCCAATGGGTCCCTCCTTCCAAGCTATGTGTGTGAGTGATTTAGTTTTCCTTTGACATTTTATGGGAGAAATGACTGATTTACAGTTCATGGGGGTTGCCTAATCACATATATGAAGTTTTGGACAGATCTGACTTTTTTAACCCTTCGAAACAGCCCCTGAGACACTAATTATGGCACTTCCGGTTGGCATAAGTCAACACACATCCTCATTGGGGTATGCTCTTACATAATCCTGAGTTTTAAGTCTTTACGTTAAGAACTGATTTACACAGGGTTGAATGCACTATGTCTATCAAACTGCAGGCAGGGTATGGGTAAACACTTTTAGGGTGATTTTAACCACTTCCGGTTGGTCCAGGAAGCTTAGAATCAACACAGGTAGACCTCATAGTGGCCTGATGGACTGGTACCGAAGACAGATTAATACGGCATTCATAACCCATATAGGCTTCAGGTTGAATTTAGGAGTGCAGGCAATGTATTCCTCTGAGGAGAGAAGTCAATGCAAACTGTTTGATGTAAACACCTTCTTTTAACTATTAAGGGTTAATGCAACACGGTCAAGGTTAGGCTTGCACGGATCGGGAGGACCTTAGGAACATTCCTGTAGTGGAATTGTGCTTCTCACCCTAACGGTTCTCTCACTGTCAACCAAAATCAAATGACGTTGTGGAGCAGGCTTTATTTTGGGCCTACTTTTCTAATGGTCGCTGAGCTTAGACCGAGCGAGCTACGGTCAAGCGGGATATCTCGTTGAACTCGGCACAGTCTGGAGACTATGGTGATGCCATTTTTTGTGTTGATTACAGAATGCCATTTTGGTGATGGTCCCTCTCCGTTTAAACACATTGCAAATGTACAAAAGTCAACTAGCAAGTCAGTGTCCATCAGTCAATTAGATGTCATTATGACACCAAACTGATATCAATTGACACCAAACCCACTTTTCCCTACTCATTTAGATGCCAACTATCAGATATTTCAGAGCAAGCCCATAATTCACAGCGCCTTCAGTTTAAAACATAATAAAAACGTAAAACACATAGTTATGTTCTAGCTGCGGAACCAGGTCGGACATTATGTGTAGGCCTATGTGAGGCGACCCCGAATCCCGAGTTTCGGCTCGATAGGTCCTTCGGTGCCCGAGCAAAACCCTAATTGGTGCTGAAAATCCACATTTTCCATGCCTTGCTACGGGGTCCTTGAATGAGCTATCGGACAGAAACGTTGGGGTCCATCTCTATGGGCCGAGCCGGTTTCAATGCACCTAGCCTTGCGTCTCTGAGACTTTTCTAAATGTCGTCATTTTCGTAATGGTCAAAATGAATTGAAGTCATTGCAAATGTACGAGGCTGTTTCTCGGTCCGAGAACCTTCTAGAGCCACCTAACTCACCACGCACTATCGACCGGAGGTCTAGAACAGGTTTTTAAAGTTTCGGAACTCTAGGTCTGACGGTTCTTTTTTAGCTCGAACAAAGCTAACTATTGCAGCCACTGTCTGTCTCTGCACACCCCATACACCCCACATCCTTCCAAGTTGTGTGTTAGTGTGATTTAGTTTTCCTTAGAAATTTTATGGGAAAAATGACTGATTTACAGTTCATGGGGGTTGCCTAATCACACATATGAAGTTTTGGACAGATCTAACTTTTTTAACCCTTCGAAACAGCCCCTGAGACACCAATTATGGCACTTCCGGTTGGCACAGGAAGCTATAAATAAACTCATATCCTGATTGGGGTATGCCTTTACAGAATCCTGAGTTATAAGTCTTTACGTTAAGAACTGAGTTATTTACGGAGGGTTTAGTGAGTGTGTGTTATTTCAGAAAATCATAGAAAATCACAGAAATCTCGCAGAGCTCTGCAGCACACTTTAAAAAGATTCATATGAATACCCTGCAACTGGATCTGTAACAGTTGAAAAAAAAAACGCCTATTTGTGAACATCACCAATTTGTCATTGTACAATTTATCTTAAATGACGATAGATAAATGGCTGGTTCATTTTTTATTGACACCGGAGGCTCCTTGACTTAAAAAATAATTTCTCTATTTCCATTTTGGACCTTTAATCCCAGAGAAATGGCCATAACTCAAAAACCGTTGAGGCCTAGACGCCATCTTGTTCGGAGCCAACTGCCCATTATGCCAAACCTACGCTCACCAAGTTTCGGCTTCAAAATATTTTCAGTTTTCGAGATAAGGCCCCGTCGTGATTCGTGATGTTTTGTACAATTGCCATATGATTCCTTATGCCCTCTTGTGGGAATTTCTGGGACAGCGGATAAATGGACCAAAATGTTATTATTTTATAAAACGGAAACCGAATGTCCGACAAAGTTCATTTGATGACTTCCCGGTAGGTCCGGCCCTACCGCACGGCCCGACGCCGACCGCAAATTTTAGAAACGTTTTCGGACGTCTAGTAAGGGACCGTACATTTCCAAGATGGACTTTCTCACTAACTATACACGAAATGTCAAAATGTTCCCTTAAGGTATGTAAGGCCAGGGTTGAATAGACCTTACCACAGGTTCTTCCGGTTTGAGTTTCAGCCTACCTATAGGAAGGGATGAGCAAAATGGAGTCAAGATCTGATTTCCCGAAGGTAGGGCAGGGGAGGGTCCCCCAGAGACAACTGCAGGCCTTGACAGGTGGTATTGCAGTCAGCAACCACCATTTTTTTTACCTTTTAGCCTCTTCAAGCTAGGGGGCACTATCTATTTTTATGGAAAAATAACATTCCCAAAGTAAACTGCCTATTTCTCAGGACCAGATGCTAGAATATGCATATAATTGACAGCTTAGGATAGAAAACATTCAAAAGTTTCCAAAACTGTAAAAATATTGTCTGTGAGTATAACAGAACTGATATTGCAGGCAAAATCCTGGGAAAAATTAAATCAAGAAGTGACCCTTTTTGAAACTCCTGTCTTTCTATGCATCCCTATTGCCCATTGAAAGGGATATCAACCAGATTCCTTTTTCTACGTCTTCCCTAATGTGTCTACAGCCTTTAGACGTAGTTTCACGCCTTTATGTTGAAGAATGAGCGTAAACGAACAGATTGCGTAAGTGGCCAGCTGATGGCTCTCAGAGTGATTCTTGCGAAAAGAGAGAGGTAGCCATTTTTCCTCCCGGTCCTACTGAAAAGCCAACTGTCCTGATTGATATATTATCGAATAGATATTTGAAAAACACCTTGAGGATTGATCATAAAAAAGGTTTGTTTTTTATGTTTCTGTCGATATTATGGATATGACCACTATTTCCGGTGGATTTCTGAATATAATGTGACAAACAAACTGAGGTATTTTGGGTATAAAAATAATCTTTATGGAACAAAAGGAACATTTGCTGTCTAACTGGGAGTCTCGTCAGTGAAAACATCCAAAGATCATCAAAGGTAAACGGTTAATTTGATTGCTTTTCTTTTTTTTCGTGACCAAGCTTCCTGCTGCTAGCTGGACATAATGCTATGCTAGGCTATCGATAAACTTACACAAACGCTTGTCTTGCTATCGCTGTAAAGCATCCTTTCAAAATCTGAGACGACAGGGTGATTAACACAAGGCTAAGCTGTATTTCAGTATATTTCACTTGTGATTTCATGAATATGAATATTTTCTAGTAAGATTATTTGATCGTTGCGCTATGCTAATTAGTGTAGTTGCTGACAATTCTCCCGGATCCGGGATGGGTAGTTCCAACAGCTTCTGGCAGATTGGCGTATGTTGCAAGTTACTTCACAGGAGAGCAGTTCTACGTAAAACAATTTTTTTTATTAACCTCTCTGGTATCATTGGGACGCTAGCGTCCCACCTCGACAACAGCCAGTGAATTTGCAGGGTGCCAAATTCAAACAACAGAAATCCCAAAATTAAAATTCCTCAAACATACAAGTATTACACAACATTTTAAAGAAACTTCTTGTTAATCCAACCACAGTGTTCGATTTCAAAAAGGCTTTATGGCGAAAACACACCATTCGATTATGTAAGGACAGCGCCTAGCCACAGAAAGCCATACAGCCATTTTCCAGCCAAGGAGAGGTGTCACAAAAGTCAGAAATAGCATTAAAATGAATCACTTACCTTTGATGATCTTCATCTGGTGGCACTCCCAGGACTCCATGTTACACAATAAATGTTTGTTTTGTTCAATAATGTCCCTCTTTATGTCCAAAAACCTCCGTTTTGTTGGTGCGTTTAGTTCTGTAATCCAAAGGCACAAAGTGCTCTCAACATTCAGACAAAAAGTCAAAATAGTACAATAAAAGTTAATAGAAACATGTCAAACGATGTTTAAAGTCAAACCTCAGGTTGTTTTTGTCATAAATAATCAATAATATTTCAACCAGACAAAAGCTTCGTCAATAGAAAAGGAGAAACAAGAAAGGCGTGCTCCCGATCACAAACTGGACTCATGCCTGGAAACTTCCACTGTCCACTCATTGAAAGTGCTCTATCTCCCTCATTTTTAGAGTAAAAGCCTGAAACAATGCCTAAAGACTGGCCACATGTAGAATAAGCCATAGAGATCATGAACTAGGTCCTAAGTTTTTGTATGGTGGATACGCTTTCAATGGAAAAACAGCCTTTCAAAATAATAGTACTTCCTGGATGTATTTTCCTCAGGTTTTTGCCTGCCATATCAGTTCTGTTGTACTCACAGACATTATTGTAACCATTTTGGAAACTTTAGAGTGTTTTCTATCCAAATCTACCAGTTATAATCTCCCAGTTATATGAATACCCTAGCTTCTGGGCCTAAGTAGCAATTCCGAATGCTGCCCCCTACCCTAGTGAAGTTAATCAGCTTGCTGGTTGCTTTTTCTGTGACAGTGGGCTAAAGTGCATAAATACCACCCCCATTAATTAGTTTTGTGAGGCAAAATAAATGTTTCTTATATTAAAGGCATTAAATGATGATTAATATTATTATTATTAGGGAACAGCTACCCCCTTCCCTTTGAATAATGAACATTTTTTTATGAATGTTGACAGCCAGCACTAATGAATACAGAATGGAGTGTTTCAGCTTATTGCTGTCACTTTCTGTGTGAATTATATGGATGTGCTCGCCTTGGGTCGCCCAAGGTTCACTGTGGGGGATGCCTGCATTTGGGACATTGCAAAGTTTAACCCTCATGTGTTGTTCATGTTTTTGTTATTCACCCATGTTCATGGGTCTGATACTGTTACTCAGGCCCAGAAGCCAGGATATGCATATAATTGGTAGCATTGGATAGAAAACACTTAGATATTTGTAGAAATATTAAAATAATGTATGTGAATATAACACAATTGATATGGCAGGCAAAAATCCAAAGGAAAACCAGGATATTATTTTCTGAGCTCCCAGGCTCTTAAAATGGAAAGCTATGGGTTCTATGCAATTCCAGCTCCCAGATTGCAATTCATATGGCTTCCACTAGATGTCAATTGTCTTTGTTCATTGTTTCAGGCTTGTTTCTTGAAAAACGAGGAGGAATTTTGAGTTTTTTGTACAAAGAGTCCCAGAGTCGAGTGCCTGCTAATTTGACATTTCTATTGAACATACTTCCTTCCGTATGACATATTATTGTTTATTTACATTTTAGGATACCTGAGGATTAAATAGAAACATAGTTTGACTTGTTTGAACAAATTTTAGCTGTAACGTTTTGGGGGTCAAAATCAAAGGTAACAGTCAGTATCTGCTGTGGCCACCAGCTGCGCTAAGTACTGCAGTGCATCTCCTCCTCATGGACTGCACCAGATTTGCCAGTTCTTGCTGTGAGATGTTACCCGACTCTTCCACCAAGGCACCTGCAAGTTCCCGGAAATTTATGGGGGGAATGGCCCTAGCTCTCACCCTCCGATCCAACAGGTCCCAGACGTGCTCAATGGGATTGAGATCCATGCTCTTCACTGGCCATGGCATAACACTCACATTCCTGTCTTGAAGGAAATCACCCACAGAACGGGCAGTATGGCTGGTGGCATTGTTATACTAGAGGTCAGGTCAGGAGGAGTCTGCAGGAAGGGTACCACATGAGGGAGGAGAATGACTTCCTGTAACGCACAGTGTTGAGATTGCCTGCAATGACAACAAGCTTAGTTCGATGATGCTGTGACACACCGCCCCAGACCATGATAGACCCTCCACCTCGATCCCTCTCCAAAGTACAGGCCTCAGTGTAACGCTCATTCCTTTGACGATAAATGCGAATCCGACCATCACCCCTGTTGAGACAAAACCGCAACTCATTAGTAAAGAGCACTTTTTGGCTGTCCTGTCTGGTCCAGCGACGGTGGGTTTGTGCCCATAGGCAACGTTGTTGCTGGTGATGTCTGGTGAGGACCTGCCTTTACAACAGGCCTACAAGCCCTCAGTCCAGTCTCTCTCAGCCTATTGCAGACAGTCTGAGCACTGACAGGGGGGATTGTGTGTTCCTTGTGTAACTAGGGCAGTTGTTGTTGCCATCTTGTACCTGTCCAACAGGTGTGATGTTCGGATGTACCGATCCTGTGCAGGTGTTGTTACACATGGTCTGCCACTGCGAGAACAATCAGCTGTCTGTCCTGTTTCCCTGTAGTGCTGTCTTAGGTGTCTCACAGTACAGTAGAGTCAGTAAAAAGGCCTCTTTTTAGTGTCCTAAGTTTTCATAACTGTGACCTTAATTGTAAGCTGTTAGTGTCTTAAAACTTCTTATGGCTGCAATCCCGTTAACGGGATGATATGAAAACAGTCAGTGAAAGTGCAGGGCGCCAAATTCAAAACAACAGAAATCTCATAATTAAAATTCCTCAAACATACAGTGGGGCAAAAAAGTATTTGGTCAGCCACCAATTGTGCAAGTTCTCCCACTTCAAAGATGATAGAGGCCTGTAATTTTCATCATAGGTACACTTAAAATATGACAGACAAAATGAGAGAAAAAAATCCAGAAAATCACATTGTAGGATCGTTAATGAATTTATTTGCAAATGATGGTGGAAAATAAGTATTTGGTCACATACAAACAAGCAGAATTTCTGGTTCTCACAGACCTTCTTTAAAAGGCTCCTATGTCCACACTCGTTACCTGTATTAATGGCACCTGTTTGAACTTGTTATCAGTATAAAAGACACCTGTCCACAACCTCAAACAGTCACACTACAAACTCCACTATGGCCAAGACCAAAGAGCTGTCAAAGGACACCAGAAACAAAATTGTTGACCTGCACCAGGCTGGGAAGACTGAATCTGCAATAGGTAAGCAGCTTGGTTTGAAGACATCAACTGTGGGGGCAATTATTAGGAAATGGAAGACATACAAGACCACTGATAATCTCCCTCAATCTGGGGCTCCACGCAAGATCTCACCCCGTCGGTCAAAATGATCACAAGAACGGTGAGCAAAAATCCCAGAACCACACAGGGGACATAGTGAATGACCTGCAGAGAGCTGGGACCAAAGTAACAAAGTCTACCATCAGTAGCACACTACGCCGCCAGGGACTCAAATCCTGCAGTGCCAGACGTGTCCCCCTGCTTAAGCCAGTACATATCCAGGCCCATCTGAAGTTTGCTAGAGAGCATTTGGATGATCCAGAAGAAGATTGGGAGAATGTCATATGGTCAGATAAAACCAAAATATAACTTTCTGGTAAAAACTCAACTCGTCGTGTTTGGAGGACAAAGAATGCAGAGTTGCATCCAAAGAACACCATACCTACTGTGAAGCATGGGGGTGGAAACATCATGCTTTGGGGCTGTTTTTCTGCAAAGGGACCAGGACGACTGATCTGTGTAAAGGAAAGAATTGAATGAGGCCATGAAGATGAAATGTGGCTGGGTCTTTCAGCATGACACTGATCCCAAACACACCACCCGGGCAATGAAAGAGTGGCTTCGTAAGAAGCATTTCAAGTTCCTTCAGTGGCCTAGCCAGTCCAGAAAGTCTTTGGAGGGAGTTGAAAGTCTGTGTTGCCCAGCAACAGCCCCAAAACATCACTGCTCTAGAGGAGATCTGCATGGAGGAATGGGCCGAAATACCAGCAACAGTGTGTGAAAGCCTTGTGAAGACTTACAGAAAACGTTTGACCTCTGTCATTGCCAACAAAGGGTATATAACAAAGTATTGAGATAAGCTTTTGTTATTGACCAAATACTTATTTTCCACCATAATTTGCAAATAAATTCATAAAAAATGTGATAGTGTTCCTATGATTAAAATTACAGGCCTCTCTCATCTTTTTAAGTGGGAGAACTTGCACAATTGGTGGCTGACTAAATACTTTTTTTGCCCCACTGTACATGTATCTTATACCGTTTTAATGGTAATCTTGTTGTTAATCCCACCCCAGTGTCCAATTTCAAATAGGCTTTACAGCGAAGCACCACAATCGATTATGTTAGGTCACCACAAAGCCACAGAAAAACACAGCCATTTTTTTTCCAGCCAAAAAGCACAAATAGAGATCAAATTAATCACAAACCTTTGATGTTCTTTATCAGATGACACTCATAGGACTTCATGTTACACAATACATGTATGTTTTGTTTGATAAAGTTCAAATTTATCAAAATATGAGTTTACATTGGCGCGTTACATTCACTAGTTCCAAAAACATCCAGTGATTTTGCATAGTCACATCATTCAACAGAAATGTAGATGATAATACAAGTTAAACACATAGAATTATAGATTTACCTCTCCTTAACTTCTTGACACTACCAATCCCTGTAGCAGGATAATTTTTGTCTGCAACCGTTGAATAGCATAGTGGTGCAGTCAAATAATCTTACTAGAAAATATTCATATTCATGAAATCACAAGTGCAATATTTTGAAACACAGCTTAGCTTTTTGTTAATCACCCTGTCGTCTCAGATTTTGAAATTATGCTTTACTGCGAAAGCAATCCAAGCGTTTGTGTAAGTTTATCGATAGCCTAGCATAGCATTATGTACACTTAGCATCAGGAAGCTTGGTCACGAAAATCAGAAAAGCAATCAAATTAACCGTTTACCTTTGATGATCTTTGGATGTTTTCACTCACGAGACTCCCAGTTACACAACAAATGTTCCTTTTGTTCCATAAAGATGATTTTTGTACCCAAAATACCTCAGTTTGTTTGTCGCGTTATGTTCAGAAATCCACAGGAAAGAGCGGTCACGACAACGTAGACGGAAATTCCAAATAGTCTTCATAATGTACACAGAAACATGTCAAACGTTTTTTATAATCAATCCTCAGGTTGTTTTTAAAATATATAATCGATAATATATCATCCGCAAATGTCTTTATCAGTAGGAGAGGGAAAGGCAATGGCAGCCCAAACTCTGTTACGCATGTTACGCTGCTGGCACCCGGCCGTACAATGACGCAAAGTTATCGTTCTCGCTCATTTTTCAAAATAAAAGCCTGAAACTATGTCTAAAGACTGTTGACACCTTGAGGAAGCGATAGGAAATATCCCTTTAAATGGAGAAAAGGCAGGCCATGGAACATGGAGTTTTCAAAATAGATACCACTTCCTGGTTTGATTTTCCTCAGGGTTTCGCCTGCAATATCAGTTCTGTTATACTCACAGACAATATTTTGACAGTTTTGCTAATATGCATATATTAGCAACAGGACCCATATACAAAATACTTTTCCAAATCAACTCCTTCTCTGTCTATCAATGGTATAGATTCAAGGTCTGGACGCAGTTTAGTAAATGTTGGAGATTCTGCTACACAATGGGGTGCTTTCCCTTCAAATTCCAATGGAACTCTTTCAGCTGGATTTACTATAGTGCAAATTTTAATGGATACATCTGGATAGGTTAGTAGGGTCATGTCTTTCAAAGTTCTTGCATTAGTTAATATAAATGTTCCCTGTTCTATCAGCTCCACCATCTTATGATGTGTATGTATCGTTACAGGATATCCCATGGTTATGGTTGATGCCTTATCATACGCATAATGTAATGCTGCCAACCGTTGGTAACACAGTGGATAGCCTTGAGCTACTGGATCTAATTTAGTACTATAGTATATAGCAATTGGCTTTTTCCTTCTTCCACCACATGTTTCCTGCATAAGTACTGCTGCTGCATATCTCTCACACCTATTTGTTACATATATCAAAAATTGTTTTGTGTAATCTGGGGCCGCTAGACCTGCTGCTGTTTGCATATCATTGTTTAGTATCTTCAATGCAATTAGTGCGTCAGTATTCCAGTCTAGTCTTGCCCTAAGATCAAGTTGTCCTGCTTCTTTCATTATCTCTTGCAAATGAGCTGCTTTAACTCCATATTCCTCTATCCATATTCCTCTATCCAATCCCTAAAAAGGTCATCATTTGAGGTACCGTTTGTGGCAATGCTGATTCCTTCCAGCTGTCCTGGTGCTATTGCCTTGAGAAATGGTTCTTCCTAGGTATTAAACCTGGGGTTGGCAGTACTGAAGATTTGTTCTAGAGACTTTATGTCCTCCTTCTAACAATCGTTGTGGTACTTTCATGGAGTCAGTATGGCACTGTTCCCACATAGAGGCACAGATCAATAGATCATCAACATACTAGATCAATGTTCCAAAAAGTATAAATTCTTCCAAATCAGCTCTCATTATCTGATTGAACATGTGGGGAGAGCATTAAATCCCTGGGGAAGTAAACATGTATTCAAATCATATCAAAGTTTATTTGTCACGTACGCCGAATACAACAGGTATAATAAACCTTACAGTGAAATGCTCACTTACAGTCTCTAACCAATAGTGCAAAAAAGGTGTTATGTGGACAATAGGTAAGTAAAGAAATAAAACAACAGTAAAAAGACAGGCTTTATACAGTAGCAAGGCTATAAAAGTAGCGAGGCTACATACAGACACTGGTTAGTCAGGCTGATTGAGGTAGTATGTACATGTAGATATGGTTAAAGTGACTCTGCATATATGATAAACAGAGAGTAGCAGCAGCATAAAAGAGGGGTTGGGGGGGGCACACAATGCAAATAGTCCGGGTAGAACATTTGATTACCTGTTCAAGAGTCTTATGGCTTGGGGGTAAAAACTGTTGAGAAGCCTTTTTGTCCTAAACTTGCCATGTGGTAGTAGAGAGAAAAGTGTATGACTGGGGTGGCTGGGGTCTTTGACAATTTTTAGGGTCTTCCTCTGACACCGTCTGGTGTAGAGGCCTGGATGGCAGGCAGCTTAACCCCAGTGATGTACTGGGCTGTACGCACTACCCTCTGTATTGCCTTGCGGTCAGAGGCCAAGCAATTGCCGTACCAGGCAGTGATGGAACCAGTCATGGTGGTCTCGATGTTGCAGTTGTAGAACCTTTTGAGGATCTCAGGACCCATGCCAAATCTTTTTTGTTTCCTGAGGGGGAATAGGCTCTTCACGACTGTCTTGGTGTGTTTGGACCATTCTAGTTTGTTGTTGATGTGGAAAGCAAGGAACTTGAAGCTCTCAACCTGCTCCACTACAGCCCCAATGATGAGAATGTTGGCGTGCTCTGTCCTCCTTTTCCTGTAGTCCACAATCATCTCCTTAGTCTTGGTTACGTTGAGGGATAGGTTGTCATTTTAGAACCACCCGGCCAGGTCTCTGACCTTCTCTCTATAAGACATCTAATCGTTGATCAGGCCTACCACTGTTGTGTCGTCTGGAAAACTTAATGATGGTGTTGGAGTTGTGCCTGGTCATGCAGTCATGGGCTAACAGGGAGCACAGGAGGGGACTGAACACGCACTCCGGTGTTGAGGATTAGCGTAGCAGATGTGTTGCTACCTACCCTCACAACCTGGGGGCGGCCGTTACCTCTGTATGCAAACACAATCAAATATCTGCATTCTTTCACAAGGGGATCACAAAAATGCTCCACACAAGTCAATCACTGTAAAGTATTTGGCATCTGGGGGAACATTTGTCAGCAGCATGTGAGGGTTCGGAACTTCCCCAAGCCAATCCTGTGCAATGCCATTAATTGCTCTTAGGTCATGTGCCAGTCTCCATTTTTTACCATCGGCTTTAAGAACAGATAGCAGAGGTGTATTACAACAGCTTTGCATTTCTATCAGTACACCTGCTTTTATCAATCCCTCAATTGTCAAACGTATCCCTTCATCAGCTTCTGGTTTCATATGATATTGAGCTTTCCACGGAGGCTTAGCATCAGGTTTCACTTTGATGCTTACAGGACTTGCTGATTTCACCAATACATCGTCTGTGTTATGTTGTGTCCATACCTCTTCGGGTATGTTTTTTTTCCATTTCCTGCATTTGTTCACTAATTAGCTCTACATCTTCACCTATCTGTACTTTTTGACTGGCTTTAACCTCTGCTTCCCTTGGATCCCCATTCATTACTGTTGTAGCCAGAATCTTAATAAAGGCCTTATCTTTGGAGTGGAAATCAATGGATTATCTGTATTATCCCATATACTTTTCTTGGCTTTCTTCATCACTGGTCCCAATTCTTTTGCTGTAAATCGTTGATTTACCAACAATGTGATGCGAGGGACAGAATCATAGACATTGTACCATTTTTGTACAAACTTATCCATCTCTGTCAGTCACATCCATTGCAACTGTATCCCTATAATTATGCGCTGTGACATAATCTGTACTGACTTTCCATTTGCTTTCATTATCCCAAAGTTGTTCTAACAAATGGTCATGGTACAGGTCATACTGCATTGTGCAGTGGTACTCTGATTTTGCTCTGCCAGTTTTAGGTATTTGGGCCTGAATAAACCTTCCCTACTTCCCTATAGTTCTGTTTATTTCTGGCTCAATGTTCCCTAACCAATACACATAGCTGTCTCTCCTGTCATTACCATTTGCAAATGTAATCCTGTTCTGTCTATTATTAACCCTTCAGGAGAACACTTAATGTGTATGCTAGTTTTGCATAGAGCATCCGTTCCCAATAGATTAATTGGGGTTTGTTCTGACACTAATATGGGAAGTGTTGCTGATTTGCCATTAGCTGTCATACGAACTGGAGCAGTCATTGGAATTAGCTGCGTTTGTCCCAAGAATCCTATAGTTTTGGCATATTTACCAGACATGGGGCGATAAGAGGCATAATTTGGATTTACACATGTGTAAGTGGCTCCAGTATCTATCATCATGGGTGTACCACTGTTTTCAATTTGACCCTGCAGCATAGGTTCTTGATCAGCTCTCATGGTTGTCATTGGGAACTGACCCTCCCTCCCCTTTCGGATTCTCTGGACACCCCTGGCGAGGTCGCAGTTGTAAATGAAAACTTGTTCTCAACTGGCCTACCTGGTTAAATAAAGGTTAAATAAAAAAATTAAACAGTATCCTTGATTGGGCCCCGTCCATGGGTTCACAGGGCCTTGTGGTTGACTCTGGTTGCCCTGCCAGCCACCATCCTGGTTCCAGTTATTATGGTTCCCACTTCCTTGTGGTTGCCAATTACCTTGAGTCCTGTTACCTGGTGGTTGCCAATTATTTTGCTTCCCTTCACTTTGTGTTTGCCAATTATTTTGGTTTCCTCCACCTCGGTTCTGCCAGGGATTTGTAGGGCAGTCTCGTCTGAAGTGTCCTGGCTGTTGGCATTCTTTTTTCTTTGTTAGTCAGTTCTTCCAGCTGCAGCTGGGTCAGTTTTATTTGAATGTCTTTTCCTTTTTCTATAAGTCTCTGTTCATCCTTTCTGTATTTTCCACTGCATGGATCACGTGGTCACATAATTATTTGTGTGATTTTGAAGTCAGTCCCACCACATCCTCCAGTCTGCTCTTTACTGACTGGGGCATGGCTTCGATCACTGAGTTCCGGAAGAGAGTTGTCATCAGTGGGTCACCCTCTCGATCCCATTCTGTTTCCAGTCTCCATCGTTTCAAATGTCAATGGAGGTACGCAGCAGGCTTTTCTGTGTCCCCCAGTGTTTCTCCTTTTAGTCCTTTCGGGTCAATCCTTGCCTGATATTCCTCTCTCAGAGCCCCCCAGACAGCTTGACGATATGTATCAAAAGTTAATCCATCTCCCAGTGTCCCCCCTGCTGCATCAGCAAGGTCACTGTCTTGCAGTACATCCTCCATTTTTGCCACTCCCACTACTCTCGCCAACAGTGCCTTCAGATCCCCCACAGCCAGTAATTTCCCCATGGTCTGTTCTTCAAAGGTTCGGCAGGCGGGCAACCATTCCTTCCAGGTCCTGTGAGTCCCCTTTCTCAAAATGGGATACTGTACCCCATATCTTTCAGTTTTTTTCAGGTTTTTCCTATCACTCAGCTTTCTTTGCTCTCCTTCAGGGCTAGTTCTTTGTCCCTCATTCTGTTCCTGTGCCCTGGCTAATTATTTTTCTCTTTTGTTCTTTCTCATGTGTCCTAATTGTTTTTCTATCCATATATGATATTATATGATATTCTTCTGTCTCTTGCTCTTCCTCCAGAAATATCACTTCATCTTCCTCCAGAGGCATCTCATTTCCTTCTTTCCAATCCCGTACTCTTTCTATGGCCCGCTCATTCCCCAATGGATCACATTGTTGCCAAACTATTATGCTCTTCTCCCTGTATGCTTCTTCTTCTCTTCCACTGTAATCCCATTCACTTCCCTCATCTAATTTCTCAAACTCCTGTTCTCTGTAATCCCTCAGCTCTCTTCTTCCCTTTTCCTTTCTACTGCTCTATCCCGTACTCTTGTCTTGTCTCTTGTATCTTCGTCTGATGAATCTCCTTCTTCCATTCTTTCTTCCATCTTTGCCAGGGCTTCTCTTAGTCCCCCATAGCAGTTGAGGTTTTCCATCCTTTTTTCCATGGCCTGTTCAATCTCTTTTTCACGTTTTCCCAATCTGAGAGGGTTTTTCACTTCTTTCAATTTTTCCCTTTGTCTGAGTAGAGGGCGCAAGGACTTAACCCCAATCTATTTCCTTAATGCTGAGTGGTTCACAATAGTTTTTTTACTTTTACATTATTTACACAGACCCATTGCCCAGCTCAGTAGCCTTGTGGTTATAGTGTATGCCCTGTGATTGGAAGGTTTGTAGTTTGATCCCCAGCCAAGTTATACGAAAGACTGATGTAATAATTAGGCTCCCAAGTGGCGTGGCGGTCTAAGGCACTCCATCGCAGTGCTAAAGGTGCCACTACAGACCCTGGTTTGATTCCAGGCTGTATCACAACCAGCCGTGGTTGGGAGTCCCATAGGGTAGCGCACAATTGGCCCAGCATCATCCTGGTTAGTGTTTGGCCGGGGTAAGCCGTCATTGTAAATAAGAATGTGTTCTTAACTTTTTATGGCTGCAGGGGCAGCATTGAGTAGCTTGGTTTTTGTATGTCTATGGTTGCCTAGATTGGTTCTCAATCAAAGGCAGCTGTTTATCGTTGTCTCTGATTGGGGACCATATTTAGGTAGCCATATTCCTTGGGTATTTTGTGGGTTGTTATTTTATGTTTAGTTGCCTGTCTGCACTAGCCATATAGCTTCACGGTTTGTTTTGTTGTTTTGTATAGTTTTGTTCAGTGTTCGTTCTTTCATTAAAATAGTTATGTACGCTTACCACGCTGCGCCTTATACGATGATTGTGACACCATGAATCAACCTAGATGGTCTATTTGTCATGTATGATGAGTGGGACTGTTGTTTTTTAACCATTTTTTGAGAAATGTCCAAAATGACCAAGGGGGCATGGAAAGGGATGGGCATGGGATGGGCACCGTAGACACCTTGCAGGCATTAAAGGCATTCAAAACCATTTTGAAAATGTGCTCCTGGTAATGCATTCCAATCACCAGGTGCACCGCTGTCCATTTGCAATATGTTTCAATGGCATTTACCATCACGAATTTGACATGCTCAAAAATACTGCAGAAATGCAAAATTGACTGGCCCGATGAAGTGATTCTGGTTCCTCTCCATCGCTCGTTGGTGTTGATTTCAGACTGTCAATTTGGTGATGGTCTATCACTGTTTAAACATATTGCAAATGGACCAAAGTCAGCCAGCAAGTCACCGTCCATTATTCAAATTGATATCATTCTGACACCAAACTGATACAAACTGACACCACACCCACTTTTTCAAACTCATTTAGAAGCCAACTATCACATATTTCAGAGCAGGCCCAAAATTCACTGTGCCTTCTGTTTAACTTCTTATGGCTGCAGGGGCACTATTGAGTAGCTTGGATGAAAGGTGCCCAGAGGTAACGGCCTGCTCCTCAGTCTCAGTTGCTAACTGCAACCAGGTTCCTCAAAAATCTAGTTCCCCATAGAAATCTTATTGAAAAGACAGTGTTCTCAGAAAAATAAAATCCTGGATGGTTTGTCCTCGGGGTTTCGCCAGCCAAATAGGTACTGTTACACTCACAGACATGATTTTAACAGTTTTAGAAACTTAAGTTTGTTTTCTATCCAAATCTACAAATTATATGCATATCCTAGCTTCTGTTGCCTGAGCAGTAGGCAGTTTACTTTGGGCGCACTTTTCATCCGTACGTGAACGTGTGGGATTCATTTTGTATGCATTTTGAAGGAGGGAAACCGGTGGCTTATTGATTGAAGCGCGCCAGCTAAACTGAGTTTTTGGGGTTACAAAGAAGGACTTTATCGAACAAAATGACCATTTGTGATGTAGCTGCGACATTTTGGAGTGCCAACAGAAGAAGATCATCAAAGGTAAGGCTTTAATTATATCGCTATTTCTGACTTTCGTGGCGCACCTGCCTGGTTGAATTTTTTTTTTTAATGCTTTTGTATGCGGGGCGCTGTCCTCAGATAATTGCATGGTGTGCTTTCGCTGTAAAGCCTTTATAAAATCTGGCAAAGCGGCTGGATTGACAAGAAGTTAAGCTTTATTT